>NC_056744.1:783861186-783936186 GCF_019279795.1 Protopterus annectens
CAGTGGGCTGTTACATTTTGTAGTACATGGTGACGGCATTGGAACTGAACTTATTTAGCCTGAAACAACTTTGTTACAAAAGGAGTGTGTGTGTGTGTGTGTGTGTGTGTGTGTGTGTGTGTGTGTGTGTGTGTGTGTGTGTGTGTGTGTGTGTGTGTGTGTCTGTCTGTACAACCTCTCGGACACAAGGTAAAGTATACAGAGGCTTAGTTTTACACAATACTTTATTTTTTTACTTAGAATAGTGTAGGAACATGTAGAAATGGGCTTTCCTGAAACTACAATAAAATGTTAGCGTCACTGACTAAGGAGTATAAAGTCAAAAGAATCCAGCATGCCAATATGTCAGACAGAGATGGTGATAATTTTGTCTGTAACTGGAAAACAGCCACCAACCCAGAAGACGTGCTAGCAGGTGCTGTGGGTGTGCAGGAAGCAAACAAAGGACAATCTATTCCATTTCTAGAGGACCTCAAAAAAACTCTACTGGAAATACAGAGACTGCTATTGAAGATTAGGTTTCTGGAACTCAAAGCAGCTTAGTGAATGCAGTGGCTGGAGGTGCAAAGACAGCGTGTACAACCTGAGGAGAAACAGACACAATGCCACAATGAATGAGAGATCATCATCATTAACAGTGATATGTGAATCGTGCAGAGGAAAGCCAGGAAAGTACTAAAGTTTTTCCTCTATAAAAAGAGGAGTGAATTTGATAGTTCTATATAGGCATTTGAAAAGGTGCATGATTAACACCAGTTTGACAAAGGGCAGTGGTTGACATACCTCTCAGCTGTTCAGATTTTAACAGAATGTCCAGATTTTTGTCTCATATATTTGGTCTAGTTCCTCATAAAATTTACTGTTTTTTGGCAAATCATTGAGGATCAACGTCACTGTGTAATGCCTGTCATTTGAATTTCAGAATTCATATCCTTCAGAAAATGCATGCTAGCACAAAATTTTTAGGCTATCAACTTTCTAAGCTTAATAAGAGCAATATTTAAACTTTGTCCCTATTTTTGGGCCTTTGTCTCTGTATTATTTTAAGCTTTGCCCAGATTTATTGTGCTAAGAGGTTCATAGCTATGGTGGATGAGGTATCTAAGTCCAGAGTGCATTGATAAATGCGTACAGTTTCTAAACTTAGTGAGGTCTATTTATATTTTGCTGCAGATAAAGAACATGTACTTGCATGAATTAGACTGACTTCCAAAATGTACTGATAAAAGTTAAGAGAGTAAATAAGAAAGTTATACAGCAGTGTGAGTGAATATATTGCAGAAATCAGTGAATGTAAGGTCACCATATCTGAAATGTTTGCAGGTGTTTTGAGGAGGGAACAAGTCCTTAGTACTCCAAGGACAAGAAGATTTTGATAGAAGACTGGGAGAGTAACACTGCTAGGGAAAAGGGGTGGAACAGGGCCCCCCTATCCAGTTAGCAAGTTATCACTGCATGGAAGGAGGTACCCAGGACTGCACATAGGTATAAGGCAGCCCATGGGGGACACTGCCCAAGCTATTACAGCAGGTTACACAGGTAAAGGTGGATGCCATGGGTTTTGGTACAAGCCTGGGTCTTAAGAGGAAATGTTATGATTATAACCAAAGACAGTATCTATGATCTCACTGCCCACTGAGGTAGGCTGATGAAGAAGGGTCTAAGGAAGCAGCAAGTAGGTTGTGCCCTATGTGATAGGCTGTCTGGAGACAATATCCATACCAAATTATCACAAACATCTGTGGCTTATCCCAGTAGAATGAAAAAAGACCATTGCTAAGATGGACTTGACCTCAGACAAAACCATAGTTAAGCATGCAGTGGACAAAAATGAGCAATACTTTCCTGGGAAGTTCACATTATTTAGAGTCCTGGAATGGAAACCTTTTTAGGAACCTCTGGCCAGCAATTATCTAGATTTGGAGGGGAGCAAAGAACGCAGGTAGATGGGTGTGTTTGAAGATCCCTCAGATATCCTAATCTGGAATTACTTTGACAATGCATTACCTTATGTGCATGCAGACATAGACCTTGCTACCCAATTCAATTCTTTTTTCATACAATCTATTTCCAAACTTACATCTTTTTTTACTAATAATCCACCTCCAACCTCCACTTCTCCAGACCCATCTCCCCCTCCAACTTGTTTCTCTCATACTCCATCATCCCAACCCCCTCCAATTTTGATTAAATCCATTCCCCTCCAACTTGTTTCTCTCATACTCTATCATCCCAACCCCCTCCATTTTTGATTAAACCCATTCCTCTCCAACTTGTTTCTCTCATACTCCATCATCCCAACCCCCTCCATTTTTGATTAAACCCATTCCTACCTCCACCATAAAAAAACTTCTACAGAAATTAAAACCATGCACCAATGCCCCTGATAACATTCCCTCATACTACCTCAGCATAGCTGCCGAAGCTATTGCCCTCCCTATCAGTATCCTAATCAATCGCTGTATCCGAGAAAGTTTAGTCCCTCAAACCTGGAAAAAAGCTTACGTCATACCCCTACACAAAGGAGGAAGTAATACTAATATTACCAACTTCCGTCCCATTGCTATCCTCTCTCCGATTTCTAAAGTCCTAGAGAAATGCATCCACCTTCAACTCCTTCCCCATCTCTTGGACAACAACTTATTAACCCCTACCCAACACGGATTCAGACCCCATCATATTACCATGACTGGCCTGTTATCCTTCCTCGAAACTGCGAATAAAGCTAGAGACTCTGGCTACACTGTATCCACCATTCTTCTTGATCTTTCTAAGGCCTTTGACACCATCTCTCATCACCTACTTCTTACTAAGCTATCAAACCTAAACCTCTCTCCCTCTTCCCTCAACTTGTTTTCCAGCTATCTCTCCAATAGGCAACAAGCAGTCAAGTGGAAAAACACCATCTCCTCCTTCCTCAACACCCCAACAGGTGTCCCACAAGGTTCAGTATTGGGCCCCCTTCTCTTTAATATTTTCATTAATGACTTTTACCACTCTATCCCTCTTGCTAACATTATTCAATATGCAGATGATTCCACAATCATCTGTTCTGCCTCTTCCATCCCAACTCTTTTAAAACTGACTCAAGATGCCTTCTCCACCACTGAAAGGTGGATGAAAGACAACCATCTAGCACTCAATGCTGCTAAAACCAAACTTATGATATTTACCCCCTCTAAAACTACTAACATCGATCATCATTTATTCTCCATCAACAGCCAAAATAACATACCTCTTGAGCTGGTAACAGAAACCAAACTACTAGGAGTCCAAATTGATGACAAGCTTAAATTCAACTCCCACCTACTACTAAACATAAAAAAAACCACCAAAAACTTGGCATGCTATACCGACACAATCAGTTCCTTACCCCAACTACTAAGCTTACTCTCTCTACTACACATCTCTTACCCTCCCTTCTCTATGGAGCACCTCTACTTACAAACCTACAATCTACTATCAAAACCAAGCTATCCTCTTGTTACAATAAAATTGCCAGATTCGCCACTAGTAACAAATCATCTACCCACCACTGTGAACCCTTCCACAAACTCAACTGGTTAGAACTACCCAACTACCTCTCCTACACTCAGCTCACCTATGCTCACAAACTGATTTTCCAGCCTTCCCTCTGTCCCGCACTCTCTACTACTTTTAAAATGCACCACACTCAAAGACATCTAAGATCAAACAGTCAAAACCTCATAGAAATTCACAGACCTCTCCACACTCCAGGACAAAACCTCCTATCCTTCTCACTAGCACGAATATTTTTATTTATTTTACATTTGTTAACCGGGCTAGTCAGGCTGGATACATGTCCATTTTCAGCAGAGGCCCGAGGAGAAAAGCTCCACTATCAGACTAAGACATTACAGAGTTTGTAGTCACTAAATGAACTAACTATACAAATAAAACTAATATAATAAGGCAAAAACAAATGTATATACATTTTTCTTATACAAAACTAACTAGATGACAATCTAAAATATTGAAATATGGAACTCCCTTCCCCCCTGCATCCGTACCATTACTAGCCTCCCATCCTTTAAAAAATCACTCCATTCTCATCTAACCTCCTCATGGGAATGCTCCTGCTCACACCCCTCATAACCTACTCACCACTTTAACACTTTCTCCCTTCCTTCTGTCAAATCCCAGGTAGCAAGCTCATGCTTGCTTCCAATATACATCACCCAGCAATCTGTTATCCTACTACAACTAACTACCTCTCCTCAATCCCACAAAAAAAAAATAAATAAAAAAAAAAGAATTTTATACATTATATTATTGTCATTATCACCTTTGATTGTATCACTCTTGATCTGTCTAATTACAACAATTGTACAATGTTAACCTTACTAATTCTCATGTAATCTACATGTATATTGCAATTGATGTGTATATCCTAAACTTGTGTAATCTGTATGTGGAGCTTTTCTCCCCAGGGCTCCATTGAAAATGGGTTCTTCTGGCCCAATGGACTATCCTGGTTAAACAAATGCAAATAAATAAATAAAATAAATAAAATAGTTACACAAAGCCAGGTATGTATATTAATACTTAATAATGGTAGTAGGGGTTAGACAATGCTGGGGCTCACAACTTTACCCAGGGCTGGTAATGCAGACAATTCAGAAGGGGAGTTATCCAGTTTTAGCAAACTGAGAACTGAGCCATAGAACCTGAAGAGTGCTGTGTTTGTCTTAGAAGGGTTATTTCAGAGGAGAGGCAGGTTCTAATAGGCAGAACATGAGGCACAATTGGCAGAAGATACCAGACTTCCCTTGGAATAGGAGCTAGAGGGGTCACTAAGAAGGAATTGAGGCAGAGTCAGCTCTCAGACCCTACGTTACAGGACCTGAAGGAGCTCTCCAAGGAGGGATTTGATACACAAAGGCAGGGGAGTCCATTTACTGAGGAAAAGGGTTGTTGTGTATGGAAAGGACCCCTGAAGGAAGTCTAGAAGAAGTAATACAGAAGTCCATAGCACCTAGGGCTTACTGACAGGCACTTCTGGCCATAGTCCACAGTATTCATTTTTCAGGTCATAGGAGCATAAAATGGGTCTAGGACTAATGCTTGATGACACGTTTCCACGAATCGGAAATGGCCGAGCACAGTTTCACAAAAGTGCTTTTTCACTGAAAAAAGCACTTTCGCAAAACTGTACTAAAAAAAAAAAACATGAGGAAATGTCTGTTGCTGAGATTGTGACACAGTGGGGATAAGGAAATATTTCCTTTTCCCTACTGCAGTGTGATCTCAGAGTGAGAATATAAAAGTAGGGGTGGCATGAGGGGCATAGCCCCCATGTGGGGGTGCAGGGGGGCTTGCCCCCCTGCGTAAACATGATTACTGTTGTTGTTGTTTTTTTTTAATGTTGTTGGGTGTTTTTTTTACATGAGTTTTGCGAAAGTGCTGTTTTGGTGAAAAAGCACTTTCGTGAAACTAAAAAGCACCTTCGCAAAACTGTGCTCTGATTAGTGGAAACGTGTCATCAAGCATTAGTCCTTGATCCCATAAAACATATTAAGAAACAGCTTTTGCAGATTTGTTTCTGGCACAATGTTGCAAACAATGTTACAGGATACTGCAGAACCTGTGAACAGTGCCAAAAGGTTGGCAAGGCAGGAGACAAAAAAGCAAAACTATCCCAAATGAATAGGCAGAAAAAGCACACCAAATCAATAAAACTCCACCAAGACTTGTAGAAACAAAGACCAACAGTAGCATTAGCTCTAATCCTGCTGTTGGTCTTTGTTTTTACAAGGCAGGAGAGAAGCTAAGGCTGCTTTGGTGCCTTCGCCTGTTATTAAAGAACCATTTCAGGGGGTAACTGTAGGTATTGAGGAACCTTTTAGTAACTCAAGCCCCACAAATAAGAGGTGCTAGTTCTATCTTCCATTGAAACAATGTATGCCAAATGCTTTGCTAGGCATTTTCATCAGGGCAGGTCTTTATAGGGAAATACTAACATATAGGGATGCTGGTTTACTATCAATATGTCGAACGTCGAAATAATTTTCGACAGACATATCGAAAGTAAACCTCGAAAGCAAAAAAAATAGAACGAGTTACAATGTTGACTCCACTGATCAAATTCAGCAGATTCGACATTGTTTTCGAACACAGAACCTGATGTCCGTATAGGACTTCACATACAGTAAACTTTTATACCTGACATCATGTTTTTGCAGGGGTCAAGCCCCCCTGCACCCCCCTGTGGAGGGCTGCATCCCCCTCACCCCCTGATAACTGTATATTCCAACTCCAAGACCTCACTACAGTGAGGAAAGGGATGAATTTCCCTAACTGCACTGTACCACAATTTCTGTACAGTTCTTTGAATTTATATTAGCGAATGCACAGTACATTCACTAATATAAACGTTCGAACATTGAGAATGCACCCAAATGAAACATTCGATCATCTGTAGCTCGAATTTTTCACATGGGTGCATTCTCACCTCGACATTGTAATAGTAAACTAGGGATGCTATCTTCATGTCAGACCTGTTGACCTGGTTGTGGAATCATTGTGGAATAAAACATTTACAGACTACCGACTACTATCCATAGACAAATGCTGTGGTAGAGAGTTTTAAATCTACAGTGAAGACCATGTTGAGGGCATTTGCAAACCAGTTCTAGACAATGTGGGACAGGCAAGTGCCCTATCTTCTCCCTGAACACAGGAAGGTTCCCCAGCAATTATTTATTTTTTTTTGCCCTTGGAGCTACTGTATGGTCAAGTGGTATATTGGGGGGGGGGGGTGCCAGGATTTAATTTGTAATGAGTGAGAAGGTGACTGTGATTCGCACAAAGAGTCTATTATGGAGTATGTCCTAAACTTCAGGACTAGGTTTAGGGAGCTCATGGGATAGAGCCCAGCAGCACCTGGCACTAGCACAACAACAAGATGTCTTACGAGAAGACAGCCAGACAGCATTCTGTTGGGAAGAAGCAGGTGGTGGTACTAATTCCCGTTAGACACAACAAGCTGCAGGCAGCCTTGGAGGACCCTTTACCACTGTAAAGAAGGTAAGTGATGTTCATTGTATGATAAAGCAACCAGGCATGAGGCAAAAAACAGAAACTGTGCCATATTAATGTGAAAGTACTGTCAAAACAGAGATTCCATGACAGTATCTGCATTAGGAACTGGAGTGAGTGAGATCTGGTAGTGGAGCTACAGAAACTGTGCCATATTAATGTGAAAGTACTGTCAAAACAGATATTCCCTGACAGTATCTGCATTAGGAACTGGAGTGAGATCTGGTAGTGGAGCTACAGAAACTGTGCCATATTAATGTGAAAGTACTGTCAAAACAGAGATTCCCTGACAGAATCTGCATTAGGAACTGGAGTGAGATCTGGTGGTGGAGCTACTCACTGAGGCTTGTTCTAACATTTCAGTGGATGAGGTAGCTCTATCCTAGCAGCTGACTTCTATCCAGGTTTAGGAGATCCAAAAAATGTTACAGGAATTTGGGTACATTTTCACTAGTAAGCCAGGATGCACCCACCTAATGGAGCACTACGTGTCCACAGGACCACAGCAACCCATCAGACAAGCCTCTTACAGAATGACTAAAATAGTTAGGACAACCATGGGAGAAGAGTTGCAAGATATGTTAGAAATGGGAATATTCTAGGAGTACAACAGTTCCTGACCCTCACCAGTGATGCTGGTGCTAAAGAATGACAGTAGCATCTGATTCTGTGTGGACTATAGAAAATCTGCTGCTTAACCTATGCCCAGGACAGATGAAACCTTAGAGTAACTGGATGGGACTAAGTATCTAACCACAATTGACTTGACCAAAGATTCAGGAGAGCTCAGCATTTGTGACCTCATTTGGTTTATACAAGTTTATAGAAAGGCCATTTTAAGAATGGCACTGCAACTTTCTAGACACTGGTAGAGTGCATCCTAGCAGCAACAGAATATTATGCCTTCGTTTACCTGTATGATATTGCCATCTGTAGCTGGTTTAAGACGGAACATGTTCAATTTGCTATGAAAGTGTCTGACAAGCTAAAATGTGCAGTGCTGACTATCAAGTCCAACAAGTGCATGATGGGTATGGCAGAAGTATCTTATCTGGGTCATACAGTGGGTGGTGGAATGATTAGGCCAGAACCTACCAAGGTCAAAACTAGTTGAACATGACCTACCCCACTGCCAAGAAACAGGTGAGGATATTTTAGGGATAGTGAGTTACCATAGGAACATTGTTCCCAACACAGACCAGATAAGGTTGCCTGGACTCCAGCCTATAAACTGTCTTTATAAATTGTTGAAGATTTGAGTGGAACCCCTGTACTATCCAGTCATGACTACAGTCAATAATTTATTGTGTATTTAGACACTTCCATCTAAAGGGTGGTTGGGAGTATTTAATCAGTTTCCTCACAGGCAGAATAGCACCTGGTTGTGACCATAAGCCAGAAACTTCAACCAGGGAGGAATCTTATGCAGCATTAGAAAAGGGGTATCTGGGCATAATCTAGGCTCTGCGAAAGTTACAACTTTATCTGGATGGCAAAAAGTTTACCATGGTAGCATAACTCAAGTGGGTAGAATGGAAAGCTTCACAGAAGTTTAGATTTATGTCTTTTAACATGATTATTTAACACAGGAATACAACTGCTAATACCAAAGCAGAAAAGGAATGGGAGAGAGTACTAAAACAGTGCTTCCTTATTTCAAACACCATTTATTGAAGGGATGCCTCCAGTAGGTTTGATGTCCTTATGGGGCGTGAACTGTGACACCAGGTTAGAGAAACTTACTTAGAATGTGATGATTGTGTTTCTTTTAATTCCAGATTGCTAACACATTTGTAAAGCTATATCTGACCTCTGCAAAATCTGCAATACATGTCTTTCTTGTGGCAGGAAAATTTGTAACCTTGTGACCTTTCTCAGTGAATGTTAAACATAAGACTAAAGTAAAATCAAATATATGAAATTTCTAATTGAATTGTAAACCATAACTTTTTGCTGTTACAGGGAAGGAGTAATTGTTTACATATAATTAAGTCATAAAAGAATTGTAGTCAGTAAGCCAAAGGGCCAAAAATGCAGTTGAAAGATTCTTCAAAGGTATGGATAAGCAGAGCTAGGAAAGCAGTCCTTGGTATACAAATTCATTAACTCATGAAGTTAGAAGAATCTGATTTAGTGTATGAAAAATTGATGAAATCTTATGTAATCCTGTGGGAACAGAAATAATAAGCTAATAAAAATAACTTTGAACAAGATAGATAAATAATCTAGCTGAATCTCACTTAGAGTACACAACCTTACTAATCTAAGCTCCTGAAATAAGGCAGATGCAGACAACATCTTGCATTGATGATGACTGCAAAGTTTCCAAGTACAACAGACTCCCTTTGCATTGAAGCTTAAACCTTAGGCAACTCACTCATTCATTTTATACCACTGATTTTTGTTTTCTGTTATGTATGTATTTACTACTACATATTTAGTCAATGTGAGTGCTTTTCCTTTATCTAAGCAAAGTTTTCATTTTTAAGCTATAGTGACAGGCATTAATTAATTAGTATATGTATGTATTTATTATCTGAGAAGAGGATATTAACACTGTAGGCTGTCGAGTTGTAGTATCCACCTGTAATTGGGCAGATCACTCTATATGTTACCATTTTGTGTTTATTATATTTGGCTACTGATCAAGAATGGTATAGTAACTGGAATGTCTGATCCCTAGCCATATTTAGTGATGTGGCAGTACTACCAGGCCAGGACAAATGCTATGGAGATTGAACAATTCCATCTGTCTTCCCTTGCAATTGTATGTGTGAGTGTGACTGAATGCGCATGTGCAAAAATAATGACTTGTTTGGAAGGCAGTTACCTTGGGTATGTCACATTGGAGGATGCTGTGGTTCACAGAGACAGTGGTAAGAAAGGGGGCTGGAATGCTAGACCAAAGACTCTAAGTTGTCAGTGTGTGTTTCTAGTCTTGGTGTTGGAAGCCCATACCCAGGGTACTAGTGCATATTCCCGTTATACTCTTGAGCCAGGTTGCATTTGGCAAACTGATTATTAAATCAGATTTGTGTGCATTTGTTTTTTCTTTAATCTGCAGAGCAGCAGCTCTGTTTAGCGACCATCTTACTGGTGGCCAGCAGAGGTATTCAGGGCAGTGGAGCAAATCTAAGGACTGCAGTTCCTGTCCCTCATATACCTGGGTGGTACACTGGTTGGTAGTGGTGAGATTTAAATCCCCAATGGTGCCAGTTCTGTTGTCACAAACTGCTGGCAGTGACCCATCCATCACAACTACTTTCTCACATTCTTGTTACTTTTCCAAAAACAGTTCAGTACTTAAAGAAAGCACAAGTCTATCTAATTCCTGCATTTTTCAACAAAATTTATCCCACGGGTAATTAATTTCCTTTACTCAGGAGAATAGTTCCTCAAACACATAATAGCAGTTCTTCTAAGGCAGCTTGTCGAAATACTTTCTATTTAACAGGGTTCCTTCTTAGCCTCTAGAAATACCTCCTACCCCTCTCCCTTAGGAATCTTTCTCTCTCTCTTAGGTCCCAGGCCCCACTGTGTAATGTACTCTCTGTAGTGCCTTCCCTCTTTTACCCTTTATATAGGCAGGGTAGCCACCACACTCCAGGCAGAGTTGGAGGATTAACCCTTTCATGACTACACAGAGCTCTCTCACATAGTTTTCATCTTGGACTGTTAGAATGCCTCCAAGCTCAGATGGAGGAGTAAAAGGCTGGACTCGCCTATAGGCTAAGGCCACCCCTAAATTTCTATCCAAAACCCAGGCAAATGATCTAGTAACTGGTAAAGGTTCTTTTTCACTCCCCAAAGTGCTCTGGCATAATGTCTGTATTGCTCAAGCCCTACTCATAAGGTGTGTAAGGATATCAGATATTCTTATCTGTGCTAGCATGACTGGCTGAAGTTTTGTAAATACTTGTAAATTCTAAATTATCCTGTGTTATATATGCCAGCATGACTCGCTATAATTTTGTAAATAAGTTTGTTTTTGGATTATTACTTTGATTTATGTAAGATGTTTGAATCAAACAGTGTTTTTCTGGATGACCAAATGTACATGTTCTTTAAAAAATAATTCTGAATCTAAGTTATGCCAGTCAGCTGACCTAGATGTGATGTCATTGTGTGCCAGAGCTGAAAGGAATAGTGTCCACAGCAGTTGTTTTGTTTACTTTTTAAAGTCTTATGTGAGAGAGTAACCACAAACCACACTGAAGAAACCCCTCAGGTCTTGGCAGGCAAACAATTCCAATAAATGGCTAGAAGAGCGTTAACTAAGTTCACAACAATAAAGTTTAGTAAAATAAAAACGTGTTTAATCCACAAATCGATAACAGTTTAGTGCTTTCACTCATGTAAGTTGAGCTTCTGAAGAAGGGACCTGAGGGGTTTCTTCAGTGTGGTTTGTGGTTACGGAGTTTTTGTTACACGCTGATAATTGGTTTATGTGAGAGAGTAGAATTCTCATAATAGAGTTCTACGACTTTCAAAAAATTCTGCTATAAAAGCAGGTTCTGAATTAAAGTTCTGTAGGTGTTGTAGTAGTTGTAGTTATAGTTATAGTTGTTTTCCTGATCAGTAGTTATCACTCAGTTTGTTTTCCAGAGCTGTTCAACAATAATAGTAGGAGTTGTTATTCCAGTCACTGAGGACCAGACAGCAGCCTGAAGAGTTCACATAAATTCTTATTTCCTGGCAGAAGTAAGAGTATCATATTCCCTTGCTGAGTTCATTCGATTAGACAGGGACAGTTAATCTTTAGATAATTAGGGAACTATAGTTAGATAGTTAGAGTTTTTGTACAATCAGTGTGAAATCTATCCTATAGTATTATTTTAATAATTTGTGTGAGTGAAACACTGGTTTATTGGAATCAGTTATTCACTGCTTTAATCATTTTATGTATTAAATATTTTACTACTTTTTTATGTGCTACCATTGATATTAATATTTACTTTACCCAATATAATTGAACACCCCTTTTGAAGGGTATTGTGGTATTTAACTGATGGCAGCCATTACCTTGTAATTTGAGAAATAGGACATAGCAGGTAAATCTGTACCAGTCTTTCCCAAGAGTGTTTGTATGCGTGAATATCAAATATTTAAGAGTGAGTGTATCAAATACCTAGAACTGGGACACAGTGCTCTGCAATGGTTAGTGTGAAGACTCATTTGGGGATGCGGAGTGAAGCATATAGTCCAGTCCCAGGTTTGGAGCCTGTTCCCAGTGTACTCTTAGGGGAAATTGTGTATTTTTATCTCTGCTTTCATGTAACATCAGGGATTTCCTGGTAAATGGAAAGTTTTGCTTACCCAGTACAACATGATGTGATACCGTAGCTCAAAAAGGAACTTTTTCCTGTGGAAAATGTAAAGTGTGTTCATTTATAGTAAAGAGTTTCTCAATGGTAAGAAATTTCAGGAACAAGGTCCCTTTAGTTGTGTGAGTGAAAGGGTAATTTATGGTTTAAAATGTCCATGTGATAAATATTATATAGGTCAAAGCAAAAGAGGTTTTGCAGTAAGGTTAAAGGAGCACATCAGAGATATTAAAAAAGGCAATTAGTTTAGCCCAGTAGCGATACATTTTTTTATGAGAACATGGTGGGGATCCAACAGGGTTACAAGCAACAATTATTATAAAATTTAATATCCTTAGTCCAGCAGGTTTAAACAAAGAGTGCAACTGGAAATGTTTTTTGTGATAATATGTTTTTAAATGTTTTTAATTCATTAATTGTGGGATAAATAAGGTGGGATGTTTAAGAAGAATTGGTATGAGTGTATACTCTATTAAAGGTTTGCAATAGCCGAGGTGCTAGAGCATGTTCATGTTTTTTGCTTGTTTTAATAAAGCAATTTATTGACTTTTCTCTGGACTTCCTTACATTGTGTTTTTTGCAGTATTTGGTTTGCTTTTTTGGTGGTTTGAGAATATTTGAGGAATGGCCAGTGAATGTTTTTCAACTTCACTTCGTATATTTAGAGATTTGGAACCAGACTCTTCACAGAGGTCTACTGAAAGTTTCCTTATTCAAGTCGGGAGAAGGTGCTGGTTCATTAGCACAGACGGAGAATCATGAAGGAGATCAAGCCAGCCGCCAAGATATGGCTCCAGGTATTTTAAATAAATGGGAGGAGAAGAGGAGAAAACAGGAAATTAATCCCTTTGTGGCTATAGGGAAAAGTGCTAAGTTAGCTGCTAGTCCAGAGATTCAAGTTTTGTTTGACCACATAGAAAAACTTATTTTTAAGGAGACTTCGGGTTTTTTGAACTTAAGGTATCTCCAAAGATACCTGGAGCTCAATATAACACCCAGATGGTTGCAGTAAGTAAAAAATCCATCTGCAGCTTTCGATTTGAATTCGGAAGAAGATAAACAGTTCCATGCTTGCTGGGTAGTGGCGGCACACAAATGTAGCATGGACTAGGTAAACATGTTAGTTGAACAAGATATTGTGAAGAGACAAAAATTGAGGGAAGAAACTAAAATAGTGTGTAAGGACATTTTACTGCACACTATTGTTAATGTGCTTGAACAATTTTTAAGAAAGATTAATGACAGACTATCTGTTCATGAGAATGAATTAGTAGAAAGGAAAAAGAACAAGTTGACCAGAGACTTGAGAGATTACAAACACAATCTAGCATTCATCATATCCAAGCAATGAAATAAACGTCATCAGGTAAGGTTTGAAGAGGAGCAGGAAGCAGTAAGAAGTCAGCAGTCCCATCATATGTCAACGGATTATACAGCATCCTCTATGGAGTACGAGAGCAATGACCAGAAGGAATATCCCCGTTTACCTTGAGAGGGAAATGAGGAATACATGCAGAAAACTTTTCGTCACCAACCAGGACACAATGTTAATCATAAAAGATCCTGCGGTTTTGCAGATACAATAATCAGAGCCTTCTTCAGTGTGACTGAAGAAGGCTCTGATTATTGTATCTGCCAAAACCTGTCTGTGTTTCAAAGAACCTAATACTTTTATTAAAGTATTTTATGTCACTACAAGGTGCCTTGTATGCTGGTCCTCTTTTTTGTTTTGTATACTGTGGATATTTCACCCATAATATTTCATGTTTTCTTCATCAATACTTATTGAAGAAAGCGGTAACGTTACAATCTTATATTAAGGATGTGTTTGATTTCAAAGATAAAATTAAGGAAATAAAATGAAATAATGAAAAGTATTTTTTAGCTGTTGATGGAACAAGTCTGTATACTAGTATTAAACATGATTTTGGGTTACAGGTTGTCTTGTATTTTCTTGGGACAACCCCAATATGCAATTTATATTGGAATTTCATTTTGTTTAAAGAATAATATGTTTGAGTTTAATGGACAGTTATTTAAGCAACTGCAGGGTACAGCAATGGGGGCAGCATTTGCCCCAATGTATTCTAATCTATTTATGGGATATTATGAAAATGTATACATTTATAGGAATTATTTTTTTAACAGGCATATGGTAAAATATTTCAGGTTTATAGATTTCATTTTTATTTGCAAAGGGGGTTATGAAAAGGTCCCAGGATTTATAGACAGCCTACATAGAAACAGGTTTGGTATTGGGTTTGATGGTTTACAACAAGGACAGAAGGTTAACTATTTGGATGTTACAGTGGAAAGAATGGGCGATAGGAGTATTAAGACAAAAATCTTTAGGAAATTTGAACAGCATAATTATACTTTACATGGAACTAGCTGCCACCCTCCTCACACTATAGAATCAATTCCATATGGTGAGATTCTAAGAATAAAGAGATTATGTAGTAATAAAAAGGACTATAAAGAAGAAAGGGATAAAACTATTAAAATGTTCATTAATAGAGGATATGGAAGTGATATAATAAAGGAAAGAGTAAAAAAAGTGAATACCAAAAAGAGAGGGAACTACTATCAAGAATAGGGAAAAAGGAATAAAATACAAGAAAATGCTAAAAATTCAGAATTATTTATTTATTTTTTCTTGCTATGAAGTTTACCTTATTTGCAGAAAAAAATTGTAGATCTAGTTAAATATAGTTGGGACATTTTGGGGAGAGATGCAAGTTTAGGAAATATATATATATATATATATATATATATATATGGATCTACTGTACTTCATCGAAAGAACACTT
This sequence comes from Protopterus annectens, assembly GCF_019279795.1. Lineage (NCBI taxonomy): Eukaryota > Metazoa > Chordata > Ceratodontiformes > Protopteridae > Protopterus > Protopterus annectens. Next base: position 783,876,380 of record NC_056744.1, read on the forward strand.
CTTTGAAAAAGAACAGTAGACCCAGACTTACGCAAAAGTGCACTTAACCAAAAGTGCACTTTCGCGAAGAACGTTTCAACGAACCGACTAGGAACACCAAAACAACACCCCTGCACCCCCATGTGGGAGGCTGTGCCCCCACACCCCCTTACTTAAATATACCACATGGTTCGTTGAACCATTCTTCGTGGAAGTGCACTTTCGCATAACTGTGGGTCTACTTCTCTTTTTCGAAGTGATGTACTTTTGATGAAGAGAAGTAGACCCAAATATATATATATATATATATATATATATATATATATATATATATATATATATATTGAGATTTTCTCATACAAGAGGAAGGAGTATCAAAGATTTCCTGGTACATGGAAAGTTTTGTTTACCTAGTACAACAAGGTGTGATATGGTAGTTCAGAAATGAACTTTTCCATGTAGAAAATGTAAAGTGTGTTCATTTATAGTAAGGAGTTTCCCATGCATTAATATTAAGAAATTTCAGGAACAAGGTCCCTTTAGCTATGTGAGTGAAGGGTTAATTTATTGTTTAAAATGTCCATGTGATAAATATTATATAGGTCAAAGCAAAAGAAGTTTTGCAGTTAGGTTGAAGGAGCATGTCAGAGATATTAAAAAAGGCAATGAGTCTAGCCCAGTAGCGATACATTTTTTATGAAAACATGGTGAGGACCTCACAGGGTTACAAGCAACAATTTTAGAGCAACCTTCAAGTGAAAAGTTAATAATAGGTGATATAAAAAACAGCTTAGGAAAAAGGAATCTGTTTGTATTTTAAATTTTAATACCCTTAGTCCAGCAGGTTTACACAAAGAATGCAACTGGAAATGTTTTTTTTATGATAATGTGTCTTTAAATGTTTTTAATTCATTAATTGTGGGATAAATAAGGTGGGGTATTTAAGAAGAATTGGTATGAGTGTGTAGTATACTCTGCTAAAGGCTTGCAATAGCCGAGGCGCTATAGCATTTTCACGTTTTTTTGCTTGTTTTAATAAAGTAATTTATTGACTTTTCGCTGGCCTTCCTTACATCCTGTTTTTTGCAGTATTTGCTTTGCTTTTCTGGTGGTTTGAAAACACTGTTTCATTTTTCTGTACAGCTTATCACCTTGCTAATTGAAACACTAGAGTTAATAACATGTTGCATGCTTTGCATATACATCACATGCACAGACCACAACATTTGGTTAAGATTATTTTCTTACTGCATGTACTTTCCATAGAGTAACTTAACTTGGGATAGTTTCTAATGCAATGTCCAACTTGACAACAGGTATAACATTTAGTCCATTTGTTTTATAAATAGTGTTGCTTTTTATGGACTCTTCCATAGTGTCGGCAAGTATCTGTTCCCTAGTTTTAGCCCCAAAAAAGAGGACTTGCCAGTTATGAGTGGGGTAGTCACCTCATTATCACTTTCTTGCATGTTGGAAGAGGGCTTGGCTTCTTTCCATAATATTTCTGCCAGGGCTTAAATGTTCAAGGATGTTGAGGGTTATGTTATGGTAAGTCTGTTGTGGTCCACAAGTGAAAATTCATTTTGACCTTGGCATGGACGACATGACAAGGGACGTCCACCCTGTTTTGCATGAAGGTGGGCACAACACTTGTAGTATTCTATTATCCTTCACTCACATTGCTTTGTACATTGGATATTTGCAACTCGTTTTACTTCTTTTACTTGAACCCCTCAAAGCACCTTAACATTAGTACCGTTTTCCTTCTGTGCAGCTTCTTTTTGGCACACCAGGTTGGTTGCTGCTTTTTGTCCATCTGTAGAAAATTAATTTCCTGAGTATACAATGCCAATTTCTGTTCATTCTTTTAAACTTGATTTTCAACTCTTGTTTCTTTTGTTACACTTTTATCATTTTCAAATGGATGTCTTTCATTTGTTCCTCTATTTAGCCCTTCTGGATTTCAGGTGTATTGCACTGTTCTGGTTCCTCTGTCACACGTTCAGTCATTTCATAAAGTTTAAACATGTCACAGTAGGATTCATTTTAAATATGATGTTTAGCATCACATGTAGCCTGCAGCATGCTTTCATCATCCTTTGCCATTGTCTCTGGTTTTACATAGCAGAATTAATTTGTGACTACCTTGAAATTAATACAAGCTCAAGTTTACTGCTGTCTGGTGTCTTTTTCTCAGTTTCACTCCATTTTCATTCTCCATACTGAAATGCACAATTTCTAAAGATGCTGTATGCTTATCTATGTTTTCCATATCCTTATACAGGATCACAACTTCTACATCAAGCCATTCTACACTTCTATCATTTTGTTTTAGAAGCTGCCTCAGTCAGTGTTTTGATTACTAAGTTTTCCTGTACAAGAGGTCGTTCCTCCTCTTGTTGCAGAAGGTTAAGACAACCATAATTCTTTTCTCTTTTACTCATACTTTTATATCTGTAGGTCTTTCAGAGAGGACCTTACGTCACTCGTAGGTGGTTAGTCTTTTGTCTTAGATTCCATGGCAACCTTTGAGGTATTCCGAGATAGTTTTACCTAGGTTTATTCTTGCAGCTTTAGGTTCTGCAGCTATTCTATGATTATCCCAAGCTCACAAGTCTGATGTACTATAACAGTTTTGTTTAATTGTATTCATGACATTTCGACAAATTCTCTGTATGAGTTATCTCTTTTTGCTTTACTGACTTACTTAACTTTTGTAGGTATAACACACCAAAGCATTTAATATTTTGTGTACTTTTTAAAATTTAAATTTGTTCAGTTACTGTCTTAAATCCTTTCTATGGCACACTTAAAATTATCTTTCCATTTTACTTTCTCTTCCAGATCCTATGTGTGCTGACTACATGCAACCAGGCAACCCTTTCATAACAGGCTGAAACTTCTCACATAATTCTTCTTTCTACATGCATCAGGTTTACTTTCTTAGCTTTGTATCCTTTTATACACAGCCTTTTCATGTTCTTCAGTCCTCACTGGTAAAGGCAAATGGTTCATATGTATTTATACGTTTGTGTCTTTTTTAGTACAAGTTGTTAGAGTATAATGCTTTTGTTTTAGGAAGAGGTTTCCTTAGCCATTTCTCTGTGAGCAGAAATTTGTGAACCAATCTTAATTTTATTATCATTGTGTTTGAGTTGGGCTTTGACTAATGTTCACTCAGCATGCATTGAAACATTGTTTTTAAGTCAAGGACAGAATCATAACCCCTTTGTAAATGTCTTAGCAGTTCATTTATCACCCTGTACACAGACAATCTCAGCTTGGTATAAACATGACTTTTTTTTTTTTTTTTTTTTTTTTTTGAGGTTCTAACACCATTTCTTCTGACACTTTTCCAATTTAAGCATTGTCTTTTCCAGCTGTATTAAAACAAGATTACTTTTTCTCTAAAGCTTCTAAGGCTATTAGTGTTTCATACATTGCACATAATTCCTTAATTGTTTACCCCCCCCCCCCCTTTCAGCTAATCCAAACTCTGTTGATGCAGAAATACAGCTGTATTAATTATCTGCTTTAATATAACCACTAGTTTACTTGTTTCCAATGTCACATTTCTTAGAACTTTCAAGTTTATTACCATGTTTCACTACTTTAGCTTGTTCTGGAACTTCAGAGAGTTCTCTTGAGAAGTGAACAAGTTTCCTGTTTTACTTTAACCTCTGTTTTGCTAGACCAGGTCAGACAACATGTTTTAAAATCCTCTATCACTTTAATTCCATTTTCAGAAATCATCTCTTTCAACTAGGTTCATAGATAGGTACTGGGCATGCAGTCCAGTAGACCCACAAGGAGCTTAGCCCAATTTCCAAAATGCCCCAAAGCACTGTCTAGTTAACTAAAGGTTGAAGGATTCTAACCTTGGACCAAAGGAAGCAGTTCACTAACAGCTCATAGCTTTAATTCTCCACACTAACTGCCACGCTAAACTTTGACTCTGAATGCTTAGATACAATGCCTGCTGTCTGCATTTGCAATTCTACATTTTCAGTCAGAGCCCTGACCTTTTCTTGCAGAGATGTAAAACCCAGGGAGTAGCTGATTTATTTTCTCTTGTTATTGGTGCCCCCTTTGCTGTACAATCATATTTCCAGAAAAGACTGCCATGATCTTTGTTGCATTTTCTTTCTCCTTGATAACAGTCTCTATTTTTTTGAAAACAAACTCAGTTCCTCAGCATTACTTACTACCTGACCTACATGCTTACCTGTTGGTGCTGACAACACTCTGGATTTTGTCAGTCATTGTATCCCCACATAAACTTTAGTTTTACAAAGTCCATCATTGTACCTCACACAAGCTATAGTTTCACAAAATGTTATCAGAGGAGTGTAAAAGTAATTTCACCATGCAACCTTTTGTGCTGGAAATTTCTAATATAATTCTAGCAGAGAGTATCCCCTTTCACTGCCATGAGGACGCTATGCTAATTTCTAGAGCTATTTATCTTTTTGTAAGCAATTTTAACAACTAAACACATCAAGATTTGTTTTTATTTTCTGCCTCTCATATACGTTGCCAGATTTAACTAAGGAAAAGCAGTTTCAGACAGCACCCCATAGGATTTAGTGCTTTAGAAAGTTCCGCCATTTGTAAGCAACTTACTTCTGTACAGTGCACATTTATTTAATTATTGATTTATTTCTTTATTTATTTCAGTTTGACTGGGGAAGTCCACTAGGCCTAAAAAGAGCCCATTTTCAGTAGAGGCCCGGGGAGAAAAGCTCCAGTATCAATGATAAACATATTAGCATATACACATACAAACCAAATAAATCATGCAGCTTTATGCAGCATTCTACAGTAAAAAAAAATACATTCTATAATAATAATAATAATAATAATAATAATAATAATAATAATAATAAAATCTACATACAAAGTATCTAACAAGAAACAAAAACAGTAGCTCACAAAACCGTAAGATAAGAAAGCATTAATATATAAAAAACAGGACTCCTTCAATGCATGTCTTTTTTATATATTAAAGCTTCCTTATCTTATGGTTTTGTGAGTCACTGGCTTACGTTTCTTGCTTGAATTGTTTTTTGGCTGGCTCAAAATTCATCTGCTTGAGCTACCCTTTGCCTTTTTTCTTTCACATAAAAAAATATCTATCAATTAGAGGTTTAGGATGCTTCAATGAACACCAAATGGCTACATTTTACTATCTGCTGTGACAAGACAGCTGAAGGTAAACACCTGCACTGATTTTCCTGTGAGTAGAAAACCCACACTTACAAGCTAATTGAAGAGCTGTCTCCCAGCTTAAGGTCTTCTTCTTCTTCTTTCGGCTTTTCCCAGTTAGGGGGTCACCACAGTGGATCACTGTCCACTCATGATTGGCAGTAGAGTTTTACGGTGTCGAGTTGACAACCACAGAAGGCACACACTCAGTGGTGAGTCTTTTGGCTTAGTTAGGCCAATTTAGTGTGTCCAATCCACAGCATGTCGTTGGGATGTGGGAGGAAACCGGAGCACCTGGAGGAATCCCACGAGACCACAGCAAGGACATACAGACTCCGCACAGAACGCACAGAAGGCACTCCAGCCGAGGATCAAACCGGAGAACCTCTTGCTGTGAGGTGGCAACGCTAACCACTGCACCACCATGGCCGTCCATCCCAACTAATCTACTATAAAATCATTCCACCTCATGGGAAAAAAGAACATTCCTTCTGAAATTTAATTTGTCACTTTGTCCAGCTAGTAATGTAATTAATCCATCAAGTGTTCAGCTGAAGGTCTTACTGCTATATATTCTCCATCTGGAACTAATATCTAATTGATTACTTTTAAATGTATTTCTGTGATGGTTTGTTGTTCTGTTTAAAATGCACTTGTCTGCCTTGCATCCACTGAGTGCCCATATAGACTGTGGCCCCCTTCAACCTTGCATTGGATTGAGTTATCAAATAATGTGTGCATGTGTATGTGTGCGTGTGTGTGCGTGAGTATGCATGTGTGTGCGTGTGTGTGTGTGTGTGTGTGTGTGTGTGTGTGTGTGTGTGTGTGTGTGTGTGTGTGTGTGTAAAAATATAGCACAGTCATTGTAACTATTCACAAACAGATAGACATATAACATCTCACAGATTTTGACAGTAAGGAACAGAGCATCATCAGTAAATACAAGGAAATAGAAAGACAAGAAAAACAGATAAAAAGAAAAAGAGATTCAAGATAATTCAAGATAATTATACGTGCACACACACACACACACACACACACACACACACACACACACACTTACCTCTCATTTGTACATATGTCTGCAGTCTAAGCATCTTCTGGAATTCAAATTCCGCGCTGACATGGAAGATGAAGACATAAACCATCGGTCCCACAGACACAGAAAATGAAAACAGGTCGCAAACACCTGCTGAGTTTTTGAGACTGGATGCAAAGGGTGTTCTTAAAGAAGAACGCCCATATAAAAAAAAAAATATATATATATATATATATATATATATATATATATATATATTTTTTTTTTTTTTTAATTAAAAGAAAATTAATCTCCTGGCCAGCCAGTTCCAAGGGGTGCACCTGCCTGGGGGCTCTCTTGTCTGTAAGAAAGATCAACAGACATGGAGGTGTGTCAAGTGGTAGTAAAAGAGAAATAACTAATCATGGAATGCTCTTGCAGGTAAAAATATTTTATTAAATGGTTTCAATGAGAAACTGGAAGTGTCTACTGTACTGCAATATGTGCAGAATAATTTGGGTAATGTGGACTGCCTTCTTGGATTCTGATATAAAAACAAAGGGTACATCGGGTGTACGTCTCTAAAACCACCCCTTGGCAAAATATTGCATACTTTACTTCCAATTTTTGAGACATTTTCTTTACAGGAGAGAATATTGCAAGTGGACCTGGCACAGCCATAGAGTCTAGTTAATATTCCGCTATGACTCATCAAGTTATATCTGGAAAAGGTTACAAATGGATGCAAATAACGGTTCATAACCTTGTCCCAATGAAAACTGAAATATAAAGCATTGTTTGCATGTAGGCAAGCCCCCCTTCACCTCCTGTCCTGATCTTATATATGTCAACATGGCTCCACAAACACAAAGAAGGGAGAAATCAAAATAATCAGTGCCAGTGCACACTTAGAAACCATGCAAGCAGCAATCACATATGCCAATGCACACTTAGAAACCATGCAGGCAACAATCACATATGCCAGTGCACACTTAGAAACCACACAGGCAGTGATCACATATGCCAGATCACATATGCCAGTGCACACTTAGAAACCACCCAGGCAATGATCACATATGCCAGTGCACACTTAGAAAATCGCATACGCCAGTGCACACTTAGAAACCATGCAGGCAGCAATCACATATGGCAGTGCGCACTTAGAAACCACACAGGCAGCGATTGCATATGCAAGTGTACACTTAGAAACCACACAGGCAGTGATTGCATATGCCTGTGCACACTTAGAAACCATGCAGGCAGCGATCGTATATGCAAGTGCACTTAGAAACCATGCAGGCAGCGATCACATATGCAAATGCACACTTAAAAAATTGCATATGCCAGTGCACACTTATAAACCATGCAGGCAGTCATCACGTATGGAAAACACAGATCACGGGGTTTAAATTTACCAAGATGAACTCATTCAATTGGTGCCTTATATAGTCTTTTTGACAAGGTGTAGACAGGCTGTACTTAATTGAGTACGATTATGCACTGAGCAGGATTATTCAGTAGCCATGAGAAGATTAAGATCTATTAAGATCTGTAGGCAGAATCACTTGATATTCTGAATGCTCTATCTGGTGCTACTATAAGTATTTCGTCTTAGAGGCACAAAGATATTTATGGACTCAGATTAAGCACAGATGGTATTATCAGAGAATCAATAAGGCAGTAAAACTCCTTCCCGTCATTCAGAAGGCAAAGCTGGGCAGGAATTAGGCTGCATCGGAGAGGAATAAATGAAGGCTATGAGGAAGACAACACTGGGCCACTTTTTCTCACCCAGGACCAGTACGTCCTGAGACAGACGAGATTGTTTGATGCAGAAAGTTAAATAGTATGTAATTTTGAAGAATTTCCTCACTATAATAGTTTTTGCCCAGTAGTAGCACTATGTCACAATTAGTTTTTTTCTGTTTGCTGCTATTATAATAAAAAATTGTTTAGTTTTTCAACCTGTATCCACTACACCCATATCAGTAAGAATTGTCTTTTAGGTTTAGCTCCACAGGCTAGATTTTAAGCAAATTAATTATATATGCTCCTTAGTGTTTCTGAGTATAATGCAGTGGAACACTACTCTTTGTCTGAATAGGTGCTATCTATGCCAAACTGTAGCTACGCAGAGGAAGTGTTTTTACATAAACATTATTTTAAAGGAGAAATGGAACTTCAGTACAGCACACTACTTTATTAAACTGCTCTGCACTTTATTTTTAGCTAGACTATTGTAATATATTCCTTTGTGTATCTCCTTTTTGAAGTACATCTTCAAATATAATTATTTCACAGTTTTGTTTTACTAAGTATGTAACATATGGCTTACAATGTTTTTATTTTGAAATTTGTTTACTATATGTATAAGATGTTTATATTTATCTTGAATTTGTTTTTGAATGATGTTTAAAAGAAAGTTCCTTTACATGGCATGATAGAATGTTTTTGTAAAAGTTGTATATTGAATTAGGGATAACTATCTAGCTTTGTTGAATCATGCTATGGGGGATGCCTATTAATATTTACTAACAGAGAGCTTGAGGATCCTATACATGTTCCAAATTAAAAGACTAGAATGTTTTAGGAAGCCTGATGTGTAAATCCAAGATTTGATTGTGGCAAGGCTTTCTCATAGCATCTGAGCAATTCTTCATAGGGTGCTGAGGCACCTGGTTCCATAAGACAGGCAAGTGGTATCATAATGAGCAATTTGCTCACACCTTGGATGAGCATAAGACATTAATGTGTATAATTTATGTGATAATTGACTTGATATTTGAAATATTATCCTAATGTCTGAAAGTGCGACTATTACCTGAACTTCTTTTATTATCTTTTCTTGGAAATGTTATTTAAAAACAGGTGCAAAAGTTTTTTTTTTCAGATTTATGATTAAAGATATTTTTTCAAGGTTATATTAAAACTGAAGGTAAAACATTTAAAGGAAAGAACTGATACAAGAAATGGCTTCCCCTGCTTAGTCCTTAAGTAATGTTATCCTGTATGGGAACTACTTTTATTCCTAAGATTGCACTGAAGCAGTTCCAATATGGACTGAGTAGCTCTTTACGTATGAATTTACCTTGGATTGTGCTTTATAGACTCTCCCTTTCTTGTAGACAAATTATATTCTAGTATGTAGATTTATATATACATGGCTGTCTGACTTTGTTTAGCTGAAATGTTAATTGACTAGTCTGTATAAGAGGGAGAGGGTCTTTAATATACAATAAACATATAAATCTACTGTCGAACTCCTTCAAAAATAGTTATACATGGCTAAACTTTTGAAGTAAGTTAAACTTCCGTTTCAGTGAGGAGACTTCTCCAGTTATAAGGGTGCATTAGAGGCATTGATATCTTCATCACCAAATTGTTTTCCTTTTCACTGGAAACCAAATAACTGATAGAGAAGGGATGTGTGGGTTGATTAAGGGTACTTGGCGAGGTAATAAATTGCCTATAGTTTTAGATTATTTTTCCTCTAGAAACTAAAATTTAGAACTGTAATGCCTAAAATTATAACATTCTATGAAGGACAGCTTTAGGTAAATGGAGATTAGAACATGGTGACTGACCTGAGGGACATTCTGGCTGGCCCTTAGAGAGTTAGGTTAAACCAGGAGAGAAATTATTTTATTGAAGAATGCATGGTTTGACTGATGTATGATTACTGCCTGATGGTTTTCCAGAGAATGCTTTCTATTCACACACATACAGAGTTTAAATGAGACTTGATAAAATATTTATTGAGAAGAGCATGTGTACACAGTTTTAAAATACGTATGACCATGCACATCTTTTGATGGACCTGAAATATGAGGCGGTACGTCTTAATATGAGACACTGGTGCTTTCCTGCATTCATGCCTGAGAAGGAGATTTTCAATATATGCATTTCTAACTTGCCAATGAAGCTACTGGACTGGCTCACTGTAAGCTCAACAGCAAAGTGGAAATTACAAAAGTTGCAATTAAGGACAGAGATACAGGGTTATTCTAGGGAAAATAGAAGACAAAGAGATTATTTTATCTGAAAGATAGAGTAGTAGCCACCGAAACATTGGAAGACCCCACACCTGAAGGAAGGATCCTGCTAGAAAAGGCAAAGGATGAATTAAATACTTATTTAGACAGCAACTTTCCAAAACCTCATTTTATTACCAGGCAACTCAATTATATGTCATATGAGAGAGGAGTCTACAAAATGCATAGTACAGCACCCTGCTACAATACTGACCATTTCTAAAGCATATTATTCAAAGCTGTGTGCTCCAAAATATAGTACTCAGATAATACATGGAGCCTTTGACCCTATGCCATACCTCCCAACTATTCCTCTTTTGGAGGTGCATGATTATTTTCAACCTTGATTTATCCCTTTGCATGATGTACCTATATGTGGAGGTATGCAGCTATTTTCAGGCATGATTTACCCCTTCATATGATCTTCCCAGTCTTGCCACCCATCACATGTAATTTTTAAAGCCATTTAGTAGACAGGAAATCAAACTACATGACTAACATACTGGTGACACCAACAACTTAGAGATAGAAAACCCACATGTGACATCTCACTTTTCAGAACCAAAAATAAATAACTTTGTGAGGTAGATTTTTGTAGTAGCTTTTATTAATATCTTCAGTTTGTACACTGTGTTGTTCATAATTTTCTTATATTTTTGTCACTCAGTTTTTAAACTTGCATTTCTGGGTATTATCCCATAACCCTACCTGAAGTGGAAAGAGTTATTTACTGTTCAGTATTCAAAATGCATGCTAATTAGGTATCCATATTTTTTGACCAGATGTACCTTTTCTGGAGCCTTTGTACCTATTTTCAGTGGCTACACATTTAAGAGGTATTCCTTTCCCTACACTGGCATAATGGTTAAGGTGTTAACCTTACAGGAACAAGGTGCAGGTTTTGATATTCATATAGGGCCTAATTGGCTAGGCTTAAAATAGCCCACAAGGGCAGTTAGGCTAGTATGAACCTATGAACTATGAACTAGTAAAAGAGCACATTCATACATTAATAGCACTTTTAATGGAAGAAAAGCTACAGCATATAGTTACCAATCAAAAGGTTAATAAACCACATGAGCCTGTTGGATGACTGAGCATTAGGACTTGTCAGGTAAGATCCTAATAGAAAAATAGGAGGCTATGATGAATCAGGTTTTGCAAGGTAAAATACCACCTAGAAAATGAAAGTCTATAATTATTGTTATTGCAAAGAAGGACAAAGACACAATTCTGTCATCCTTCCACAGACCCACATCAGTATTGAATAATGACTGTAAAACATTTATTAATGTATTGGCAGCATGCCTAGATAATTTTGTACCATATCTCATGCACTGTGGGTTTGTGGGAGGACAGCAAACATTTTATAATAACTTGAATATAGTTACACAAACAAGTGATGTGAACTGGTCAGGTGACCATTTGCTGCTTCACAACTTAGAAGCAGAAAACAGTTTCTGATTATGTTGACTTCAATTTTTTGTTCAGTGTTTTGAAACTGATATAAATTCCTAAAAAATTCATTGAGTTGTTAAGAAATATTCATTTGCGATCATCTACAGATTTAAAGTCTTGGATCTCCTTTTCCAAGACATTAAATTAATTCATAGCAAGCATCAAGGCTGTTTCCTGTCACACTGTTTGTGCTGTATTTGGAACCTGTGTCTGTACTAATAAGACATTCACAGCTGAAGGTATTCCAGTTGGGGAGGGGTGTAAGTACACTATACTTACTACGGATGATATAATAGAATCTTTAGATAGATTTAAAACTATTCAAGTAATTGCAGATATTGGAAAGTACACTGGATACAACATAAATATTTCAAAGAGTAGAGCTACACTGTTAAGTTAATGAGTTTCATTGAGCTGTACAACAATTTCCGTTCTCATAAGACTGGGAACGGGTGAAGTATTTGTTTATCTAGTTAAGTGCAGTAGAAGGGCCAGCAGTGCTGTCATGTGCAGCCATAACTATAAAGACTGAACGATTATTTAAAAGCTGGAAAACTGTCAGAAGTAGATCTGATAGTGCAAGCTACCTAAATGTTCATTCACCCTCTTGTTCTATATGCAGCCCAGTCACATTCAATATGTCCACCAGTAGTATTTTGTCCAAACTGAAGCACTGGTCAGGCAATTTTATTTGGGATGGCTGTCATCTCAGGGTAGCATGGGACAAACTAGTCATGTTCAAAGAAAGCAGGGGAGATTTAGGAATCCCTGATTTGTCTAAATGTATTAGGGTTTCTGCATTAAAATGATATTATATGGTAGTTTTTGCATTAAAATTATACTATATATAACCCATGCTCCTATATGGAAATCTTGTTAGCAAAAATTCACATTGAGTTTGGCTTATCCCATAACAGATTATATATTTTTTAATTTAATATTGATATGATCACACACACACACACACACACACACACACACACACACACACACACACACACACACACACACACACAGACACACACAAAAGGAAAGGAAATTATTTGATCAAATGTAGACTGCATTACCAGAAAATAGCTGTTTTGGTAATTAGAATACTAAGGCTGGAAGCTTCTTACAGACTATGACTCATAATGATGGTTGAATAGCCTTCATTGATACTATGGCTAATACACCTGAGAGGTGAAAGACAAGAATCTTCTAAATTATTGAGTGTAAGATAATGTGTAAGGTATTAATGGAGACCAAAGAGCCTGTAATAGAAAAGCTTAAGGAGATGTGAGATCTTATTACAGGTTGATAAATCAAGTAATCAATGGACACAGATTTGTTTGAATTTTAAATACACCCTTAAATCTAAGCAGTTTCATATCTTTACATGGTGATGTCTCCATCAATAGTTTTACACACCAGCTGCAATAAATAAGTGTTTGCATTGTAATACTGAAAAGCCTGGTGACAAGATCCATATACAGTATTTTGATCTTTAGAGTGCTGGAAATTTTCAAAGGAATCTCCAATGTAATATAAAGAACCAGCTGCATACAGAAATATTATTAATGCCACAGATGTTTTTGATTGAATTTATACAACAGGATGAGTCACCAGGCATACACTGACACTGCTTTATATGGTCTTAATAGCAAAACAGGCTATATCTGGAAGTTGGAAGTCCCCTGTAGAAAATAAATCCAAGTTTTTGAAAGTATTGGTGGACATAGATGGAGAAACAGTTACTGTTAAATCTAGATGGAAGTATTTGAATCAGTGGCTTCCATGCATTAATATTACTCAGAATGACTCAGTGCCTACAAATCCCGATCTTTTTTTCTTTTTCACTTATAACTTGGACAGACTGTAGGGGAACCCACATAAGACATTATTTATAGCTCGAATTTTAGCATATAAAGTTTGTTATTCCAAAACCTTTGACATGATTATTTGCTTATTTAACTTATTTAAGAAATATGTATGATGTATGGTACTATTTAATTGTATTTGATTAAAAATGTAGCTATTTTTGTATGTAGTATTAACTTACGTTATTCATAATGTCATTGGATAGTTGCATTATTTTTTTTTAAATAAAGTTTGCATTTCAAAAAAAAAAAAGAAAACCTGATAGTTAAAGGCATGAGTTGTTACATTTAAACTTGATGCTGGTGTAAAATGTAATATACTGTCTGAATCAATGTTCAATTTGTTGAATCTTTCTAAAGCATGTAAGTTTAGAAATATAATTCCCCAAAATATTAAATTTATGTTTCATAGTGTTGCTGATGGCTTGCAATAGTATTCTCATTTCTTTTAAGGCTTGGGCTGTCTGTAAGGAGAAGATCACATTAAAATCTCATCTGAATCAATGCCAGCATTCATGCTCCAAGAAGAGTTCCATGTGCACTCAGAGGTAGAAGTGATCAGGAATTAAAGTTCATGTAACCTGTGTCAGTCATAGTTAAAGGAAAACTCCACCTTAGAATGAAAAAAAATCTATTTTTTCATTCTGTTTTTGTTTTCTGAGCTACTTAAACATCTCAGAATCACCCTGACTGCTTCTTATATAATTTTAATATGTTGTCTGCAAAATGGCTGCCAATGGGCCTTGACATATCAACTTGACTTTGTTTTTCTTCAAGCCTTTCTCTTTCCCATAATCCATTTCAAGTCTGCTTTGTATAAGTAATGCTAGACATAAGGAAGTAGTGGTGTAGTCCTATGCCGTTGACATATAATGGGATTAGTGTCGGTCACCTTATATACTTTCTGTAATAGGACTGCTTCTTTTATTTCTTGAATGACCCTCATTTGTGTGTCTCATGCCTTGTTTTATAGTATACTAAGGAGTTATACAGCTGCAACCAAAAAGTAGTTAAACTGTGGCCTTTGTTCAAAGTATCTTTTTGTAGTCCAAGATGAAATGGCAGATCCCCCCCCCACACACACTTTGATAAATGTTTTGATACTTTACAAGAAAAAAAAAAAATTTTCTGACTTTTCTCTAAATGTCACAGACATCTTTGACACTCTATTTAAGTCATCTTAAAATGTAAAACAATATAAACAATAAATATTTCAAGTTTAAAGCTGAGCATTTCAATACTGATGTTGCTTATGTATGATAGCTGCCTTTGAACCATGAACTGATCTAATTGCTCTGTTTTGCTATGAAAGGCATGGCTACATTGGAAGGAGCTGTGAATAAGTGCACGTTTTCTTCCTCTCAGCTATAAAGACAATGGAAAACAGTTTCACAACTCTCTCGTCTTTTACAGCAGCTGCTATGCTGCTGACATCAGCATAGGGTTGCCACCTTTTCAAATACCCAGAGTGGGACATTTCTGGTACAAACATTGGATTTTGCAGGGCGAAACATACCCACAGCCAGTACAAAGGACAGAACTTCACTTTTTTTGTCTACTTAAAAGCTTATTCTTGTAGCATTTTAGTTGCATATTCTGCTTCTTATAACATTTAGGTGTTTCAGATTCAGAATAAATGTTTTATGCAACTATTACATAAAATATAGGAAATAAATTTGTCCTAAAATCTCAGGACAATTGCCATGTTTTCAATTTTTTTGCAGGACACACCTGCCCAAAGAGGGACTGTCCCTCACAAAGTGGGACAGGTGATAATCCTACATCAGCAAGACTTAGGGTTGCCACCTTTCTATGTGGCGAAAACCAGACCAAAACCATTTCCAGCAACCCTTCCTTTTTCTGCCTATTCCATACCCACCCAACCCATTATCCCACCCGTTTTATGACATAAATGCCTACATCATCTCAGAATGGAATACCTTTATTTGCCTTTTTCCCCTTGTTTTAACAAGTCACAGTTTTAAATGTATCACTTTATTTCAATTGAAGAAATTATTCCATGGCTGCTTTTTCACAAACTCTGGCATTCTGTTTGTGCACTTAAACAGAATACTGGAGTTTGTATACTGCTTTCTGGACTACTAAACCCACATTCTGATTCCTGGGTAGTCCAGAAAAATACCGGATAGATGGCAATGCTTGCGGGACTAATTACCCATATAAAATTGTCAGCAGTACCAGACTACAAATGTCTCTGTGTCTGTGGTATGTTATACAGGCATAGACACATTCCTCTGCAAATTATGTGAGAAGTTAAGCTTAAGAAAAGTGGGTGATATTTCCCTTCCTTTGATTCAAAGGCAAGAAAATTAAACTTTTATAAAGTACAAACAGGTTTCTGGTACCTACACAATACTGGAATCATATTGTAGGGAGAAAAGCAACTTAAGAGTCAAGTTAAACTGTAGGAAAAGGTGGATTTTTCCTTTAAGCAAACAGGACTGACTGACTGACTGACTGACTGACTGACTGACTGACTGACTTGGTAACTAGGATGGTAATAGAAGTAAAGCAAAATAAACTGCTAGAGTATCTAGTCTGCTCATAGTTGAGGGCCCTTGTCTAACTGACCTATTCAGTGTTTAAATTTCCCTCACTCCTCCCTAGTAGCATGGGTATGCACTTCCTGACTCTCTCTGTGGCCAGTCTGGTTGAGATGGGTATTCTGAGGCATTTTAGCAGTTGTCTCATGCACACCGAATACCACTTACTCTTAATAAAACAGATAAAGTATGTGAGAGGTATATTTACACTTTAATACTAGAGCCAAAACTCTCTCATACAACCAAAACTAATCCTATAAAGATTGTCAGTGACACTTGTACCATGCCTACTACACAGGGTAAAGACCCCACACACAAAACTACTTCTGATGAGGCACTTACGGGTAACCTTCCTAAAACACTTAGACATCCTGCACAGCACAATCAAAAAAAGGGTTCTCAACCATCACATAAACACTCCATTAAAACACCACCCACAGCTTCACATAGTAACACTGTAGCCAATGTCTCTACTGCTAAGTCCTTAAAGCAAACGGGTCTACTTCACGATGTCGAAAGCCGACAATATCGAAGCTGATATTGTCGGCACCACAACATCGAAAGCACAGAACATCATGCAGGTAAACGGAATTCTCCGTAGGGGGAGATTTCCATTTACATCAATGTAGTGTGGTCTCGGAGTTGGAATATTTAAGTAGTGGGGGGTGGGGGTGCAGGGGGGCTTGCCCCCCCACCTACGCTAGTTAGTTTTTATTTTTGTTTGCTTTTTGTTTTTTAAGCATTATTCAATGTTTTACTACATCGATCACTAGAGTTTGACCATTAGTGATTCGATGTAGTAAGATTTCGATAATGTGATATAGACACAAAGCAAACCAGTACACAGCCAATTTTCCTGTTCATTGGTAATTCTATAGTGAGGCACACCAATGTCCCCCTCACCAGACTGAGTAAGGAGAGAGTCATTGTTAGCTGCCTTTCCAAGGATAGGGTTAGTCAGGTCACACAGGCGTTCATGTCACCGAACCACAGGCACCAGTATGACCATGTGGGTATTAATGACCTGAGATATACCTCCCTTGACTATATGAAGCGAAACATAATCAAGCTCACTGTGTCTCAGGCAAGTATGAGGGTAGCACTGAGCACCATACTACCTTCTCCAAGTATGATGCCATGGTTACCAACAGAAAATGATTGACTTTAACAACTGACTTAGCTTCTGGTGTCAATTCAAGGGAGTACGATATTTGATGGCCTGGGAGGATGTGGTTGACAGACCACACTGCTTTTCCAGGGATGATATGCATTTATTCCCTCTAGGATTTCAGATATTGGCAAATACCTCTTTACACCCCCAGAGTACCTTTTTTAGGCAATGCTAAACTGAGCTGAACTGAGCCTATGAAGGAATATCTGAAGGTGGTACTGCTCAGTTATAAAAGTCTTAACAAGAATCTCCACTCCCTGCAAGCCTTCATCAACCTAGAGAGAATAGACATCTGTGTAGTAATGGACAGTACCCCAGTAATGCAAGGTTCTAATGCCTTTCACATCGTTAGGCCAGCTACTGTACAAGAGGGAACTAAAGATGAAGGAGTCTCATTCTAAACTAAAACCAACCTCACATCCAGACTAGTTAGTGTATGACCCTCTGGAACTCATAAATGTGCAACTCACCATAAACAGGGTTTTATACCATATCCTTGCAACCTATAGGTCCCCTTCCATGCCCCATGACTACCTATCTCAGTGCACTACAGTCCCTCACCGTTCAACCCAATATGATATTCATGGGAGATCTCAACTAACCCTCTATAGATTGGAAATCCTACACAACTTCTAATGCACAAGCCCAGTGATTCCTAAACTTTGTTAATACCAACATCCTGGAACAGTTGGTCCATTCTCCTATCAGAGGTACAAACATCTTTGACCTAGTAGTCACAAACATGGTGGGCCAATGTTCCTCACCCAATGTAATGTCTTCACTCATCAGATCTGACCATAAGGCAGTATTGCTTGAAATAAAAATGATCCAGGAAAACCAAAAACCTTTAGGAACTATAGGAACTATTCCAAGGCTAACCTCTCTCTAATAAGCACCAGCTTGGCTAAATTCCAAGCACCCCCAACCCAGTAACACCATAACATATGCTGAGCTATTTACAAAACTCTCTGTACAGCCACACTGATAGCTGTATAGAACAAGTGGTGTCCACTTTTGTTAAGAATAAGACAAATTCAAACGACAAGCGTCCTTGATGGAATCATAATATCAGTCAGTTATGCAACAAAAGAAAAAGAAATCTTGACCAAACATAGGAGGAACAAAGTCATGCATACTAAAAGCCCCCTGACCAATCTAAATGGGCATATAAGAGGGTTAATTAATACTTCAAAGGCTAAATTTGAAATAAGAATAGATTCTCAGGCAAAAGGGCAACCACAATGCTTTCTACAGCTATGTCCGTAACCTCAGAGGAAATATGCAACAATATACAGAATGTATTGCAAATGGCATCACCCACACTGAACCAGAAGCCATTGCCAACCTTTTGGCTGACAAGTTCAGCTCAACCCCCCCCCCCCCCCCCGAAAGTCCAAAGGAAATGCCACTTACCACCATTCCCCCAGCCTTTACTAGGGAACAGATCATCAGTGTACTTTCCAAGGCCAAAAATCCTGCATATGGATAGCTACACAACTGCCTATGTTTGCTAAGAAGCTAAAGATCTTAAATCGTGGATAAGGAAAGACTGAACTACAGTTGTTCCATGACATGATGAATGGCTGTCTAGATAATATTGTGGAATTGCATCCAGTTGTTTGTGTTTGCATTTCAGCTCAAGATGACCATTTCTGTATTCAAGGCTTATTTAATGGTGACAAAGTCAATATTTCTACACAACTGTTTTAAAGCCACATTAAGTAAAAATGAGAATTACACGCACCTGGGCATGACCAAATGTAAACAAAGATGATGTGGTGTTCTTTATTAGCCTAAAGGTTGTCTGAACAGATTGAACCAATTATGCAGAAATCTGAAGTGTCTAATATGTTTAGGAATCCAAGTGAAAATTAAGAAATTACATCACATGTCCACCTGAACTGACCTTGGATGAAAACAGAGTTTAGTACAACAATGTACATTATCTTTCATGTATAGGCTATTACTCAAAACTTTCAGAAGATGTCACTCAAAACTTTCAGAAGTTGTCTAATTGCATAAAAACACAAGTCCTGGTGTTGTTGTTGTTACAGTGTTAAAATCTTTTACCAGACATGGAATTCCTGACAATATAATATAATAACAGTTCTTAATATGAGCCAGGTATTTCATAATTTTGTGAGTCAATACAAATTCAAGCACGTTACCTGCAAAGCAAAATTAAACTGTAATGAACACCATTCACAGTCAACAAACAAACAAAAATTCACCAAAGTGTGACATTTCAGAAAAGAAAATGTAATTGATATTTACAATAAAAACTTCTTGTACCAGGCCAGACAGAAAAAGTAGAACCTGTATTGAGTGCTGTCATTCTTTATTCATAGCAAGAACTTCCTCAGAAAAAAACATTGTAATAGTTATTTAATTGATATTTGTCAGTTTTAGAGTACAGAAATATGAGCTATAGTCTGGGCCTTCTTGATGGGTGGATAACTTAAGTCTAAATTTCCTACTTCTTTCTCATTGCTAGTTCACCAGAGTAAGCAAAGCACTGCAAAACTGTTGCAGGAAACACATCATTAACAGAAGTTTTATTTCAAAAGATTATGCAAACTTCATCCAGTGTTACAACTGGGGAAACAGTGAAGAAGAATATATATTTTGGTTTGTCACAGAATAGAAATGTTCCAGGAATTATGACTGGGTTCTACAGAACAGTTTAGATCATGTCTGATTTAAGATCTTGATATGCAGCTATACACGGGAGACAGGAAACATTTGACTAAGCAACCATTTTAAGTAGATATTCATTTATCAGACAAGATTAAAAGGAATTAGCTATGGTAACAGACCTAGAGAAATTGTCACCAGTTTCTCAGAATGGAAATGTTTCCATGGGAAATAAAGTAATCTTAGCCAGAAAGTGAAAATAAGTCATTTTAGCTCTTTATCTCTTTACTGATCGTCCCGCATTGTGATTCTGAGTTGTATTAAATCTACCAGCTGCTATAAGGGATAGTATTACTCTAACTACTGCCAGTCAATACTCTAGGTATGGAGGACTTATAAATAGCAGTTTGATATAGCGACTGTATATAGTGTATACATTTCCAGAATGCATTTTTCTTGGTTCCAAGTATCTGTGTATATCTCATGATGCACACAGTATAACAATATTCTATGTAATGCAAAATTATATGTATCTCTCTCTCTCTCTCTCTATATATATATATATACATATATATATATATATATATATATACACACACACACACACACACACACGAACACATATACATAAACACGCACATACACACACACATAAACAAACACACACACACACACACACATATATATATATATATATATATATATATATATATATATGTATATATGGGTCCAGTATAGAATTTCAAAATGCCACAATCCCGACATTCTAAATACCGACTCAGAACCTCGAGATTCTGGAATCTCAAAATTATAAAAAAACAAAAAAAAAACAAAACAAGAATACATCAAAAACATTTTTTGGGGGGGGGCAAGCCCCCAAGCCCCCCTGTCCCCCCCCACTCCCTGCAACTTAAATATACTGACTCAGAGATCGCACTACAGTGAAGAGAATGGTAATGTTCCCGTTCTTATATATATATATATATATATATATATATATATAAGCAAGGTGGCATACTTCCCAACTTATTAGCTCGAGACTCCAGGACAAAGCAAAAACATTAATAGCAGAAAGGTCCAAAATCAGGTACAGGTTTAGAATATTGATCTCTTAATGTTAGAAAGTTGCTATAATAGGTTTTGGATTAGATTATTAGTATGTGTTCTGAAGGATCTGATGGCTGAACTCAAATGTATGTTATTATTTAGTGACTGCAGTCTTCAATAATTTGACAGAAAACCACAAAGTTTAAGGAGGAACAGACTAAAATATAAGTCAAAATCAGGGACAGTTGAGTTGTGAATGGGACTAAAACATACACAGGTATATATATGTAATGAGCAGAAAATATCTTTAGGGGAGTTACAAATGCTGGAATCAGTGTATCGTGTGACTCTCTTTCTAAGTTAGTCTGAAGTAAATCACCTCATGTAAAAATCAACTTACTCATTCATCATGACAAAGTGTATACTTTACCAGTGCACAGATACCATGGCAAGGACCACTTAAACCAAAAAGTTTGGCCAATTTCCTATTTAATATAATTGTTAACTGGTACCTATCTGATAAGATGGGCCCACTGAACAACATGGCTGCTTTTCAGGGGCAACTCGGGAGCAATGTCTGGTGACTTGCTCAGGAAAACACACTAGGGTAATGAGAGCTGAAGGAATCAAACCCTGTACCACAGGAACTATAGCTCACAGCCTTAACACTATGTGCCAACCCCCATGCAAGCATTTAGTGTTTGCAGCCCAAAAAGTGACATCCTCCTCCCCATAATTATAAGGAATTTATGCCTCTCCATTTTCATCATGTCCAGAGGTTTTGTTTGCTGCATCAATCAATAATTTAGTTATATTCATAAATTAGTTTTCTTATATAGTGTGTACAGGAAAGTTTACTGATATCCTAGCTAACTATAAAGACATTTGAAAAATATCCCATTCCTTCCATGTTGTAACAAAAAACATGTAGGGATTCATATATAATGACTAAAAGCTGGTGATAGTAACCAAAGCCTGCAATCACATGAACTAAACATCTCTGCTGTTGGCCAAACCAAACACATACCATGTGGGAAACTTTGTTCTACCCCCTTCCCCAAAACACACACGTCTCATGTTTGCCTATACAATCCCCACCTAAATCTTCTAACTTAAAGGTCACCTTATCACCACACAATGACTATGTCCTTATTCAGTATACCTAGAGGGTTTCATCTCTTACTCTGTCTTATACTGTTCTCCCACCCTGTTCCTGAACATCCACACTTACATCCCAGGTAGGCTGTAGTGTCTTTACCAGCCAAGTGGGTGCAGACAGGCACAACTTGTTCCTCCTCACCATGACTAGCCAATGTTTTAATATTATGTGAATGAGTCAACATCCAGACAATATCCGCAGGTGGGATATCTACCATATGACTAATGGTGACTAGCAGAGTGCAAGCTCCCTGATCACAACTCCCTGAATGCATAAGTCCTGGAATGCTTTTACAGTGATTGTACTGAGGGATTGCAAATGTGTGAGTCTTTTTTTTTCACAGTTGAAGGATTTTATCATTTTCTCACAGATGTATAGTCCAGGAGTTAATACAAATAAGTAAGGAGTCTGTCCCCCCTGCAGAAGATCCTTTTACTGAGGTCACCTACATTTTCAGTGGATATGTTACTCAACAATTTTTTTTGCAGTCTTTGCCCCCACTCTCTGCCACTCATTAGCCCCTTGCAGGCCATTTGACCCATTCATTCCCCATCACCTGTGAAAGGATCGACTGTGAGGGGCTAACATTTAAGCAGCCACCAAGGGTGTTTTTTTTTTTTTTTTAAGCACTACTCCCTTGTGCATGCTTAGCATTGAAAGTGTGATGTGGTCTGTCCTTAACTGTCATCCCTCACTTCTGCAGTGGATACTGTCAGCACGCAGCCCTTCCCTCCCCTCACCAGGCACAGGTGGCTGTTTCCCCGGTCTCCACCAGAGAAATCACATCACCCCATGTGCTCACCGAGCACCCACAATCCCTCTTTTTGTCCAGGGAGAGGTAAGCAGGCCATGCCCCTTTACTCCTCCACCCTATTCTGCAAGTTGTGCATCAAGTTCTCTAGTGGATGGACCAGCCCACATCTGACAAGTTATCATTCATAACAAACACCTCCTTGCCAATGGACTAATGGATCAGTCCATTGGTCATTTGGTACACTGGCCAGTATCAATATGTATTGATTACGTAAGTATTGAAAGTGGCTGTAGCTATCCTCTGCCTCTGGGCAGTGAAGCATTGAGTGGTTATGATCAGATTTTAATTCCGTGTATAATCTTCACAGCTTTTTCTTACATTAACTACTCTAAGGATCTGTGTCCTCCATTAACAAATCATATAATGTAGTGCATACATATATAAAAGTAAAATAAAGTCAGGTGGAAATCATAATTGTGGTCTGTATGGCTACAATAAAAGTACATCCCTAAAATGTCTTGTGAGCCAACATTTAACTGAGCATATGAAATAACAATAAATATTTATGATTTCAAAACTGCAGCATAAATGCACACAATTTTTTTCTGGGAAACAAATTATTTTCTGCAGTGCATTGAATTACACAGTATACTGTAAATAATGCCAGCTACAATAGAACAACCATAAGCAATGTCCCTCACTCAACATTTTTTTTTTTTAATTTTACAGACTGATTCGCTGCTTCAAATGTGGAGACTAAATGCACCTAGATTAATAATCAATCAGCAAAAGTAATTTGGCACTGGGGAGTAGTTTTGCCAGCAATGAAGTTGGCAAATGAGGCCGATTCATGCTCTGGAATGTAGCAGAGCAAGTAATGATGATTGATTGTGACAGGGCTGCTTTTATGTAGCAATACCCCTTGCCACCAGCTGGGAAACAGGCTCAAAGAACTGAGTGGAATGCCTAACACTCACCCTGATTAAACCTCTGCTTCCCTGCTGTGTGTGAATGAATTGTGCTAGGTTTTCATAGCTCTAATGTGGAAGATTTACTGATTTTGCAGACCCCTAAGTTGAAGTGATATGGAGAGCAAACAAGTATGTATCACATTCATCAGGGGCCTACAGAGAGCTCAGCATTCCTACATGAATAGTTGCTGTGCTCTTATTGGCATTCTCATATGCTGGTATCATGTTGTTTCACATTCATGTTCTCAGACTGGGTTAGGCACTTAATAATGCAGAAAAAAATGGCTGCATTGTGAATGCTATTTTGTTGAAAATGAGTTCCTTGAATGACTCAGTTCACAACCTATGAAACAGGGAACAAGGTTCAAAAACAGGCAAACATAAAATAAACTACAAAAAAGCATGACAAGATACAGATCGCTATATCCTAAAATATGTGATTTGTTTAATCAGAAAGATAAAAATAATAGTGTAAATGTTCTAAAATATATATTGCAAGTAATTCACTTTAATAACATTTGATGCAATCAGTTTCTCACTTTAATAACATTTTATGTAATTTTAAAGTTTAAATCTTCATTCTTTGAGAATTATTCATTTGATAAGGGGGGAGCAATCATTCTGTGGTAAAACTGAAGAAAGTGCTGAATATTCGAGGAAGCTGAATAGCACGGTGGTGCACTGTCTACCACCACTACTTCCAGTGTTTGCTTCTCCTGTTTGATTTCCTGCTGGGTGCCTCCTGTGAGAATTTGTATGCTGGGACATCACTTGTCAGGACTTTTTCCTGGCAGTCAGGATTTCCAGGTCCAGTTTTGCTGAGTACTTATGTATCTGAAGCACATTTTCACTTACTGTATACTATTTTAGTTGGATTTCCTAGCCGCAGGTTAAGTTCTTTGTTAGAATAGTGTTCTGTTTATGTTAAGTATGGTTTGGATTATTTCTTTTCATTCATATTCCAAACAATTTAATTTCATCCTTGTATAATAAGCTATCTCTTTCAACAAATTATATTACCATTACATTGCCTTTTTATTGTGAAATTTAGAAAAATTTGATAGAAATTCTGAGAAATACAAGCTATTGTATTATCAATATTTCTCTAGTTGAAATGTCTGCAATATATAATTAGTTTTAAATATTGTACCTCGTTTAATTGCAAATGTTTTTTATTCTAGCTTTGTTGGAAAATGTTATAAAAATATGTTTGTTTATAGTTCATTTGTTACTATTGCAAGTGCACATGCTGTTGACAAATATAGCTTAACAAAAAATGAATAGTGTTTTGTTTCTGGCTGGGTCTTTACTGCTGGGCTACTCTGGAGATATGAAGACTACAGAGAAGGAGAAGAAGACCACATGTTTTTTCCCATCTAGGTTCCTAATGATTCAGAGCACAACAAAGAATTCATTATCCTCAAGGACTAGGTCTGCAGTGTTTCAGCCTTTGGTGGCAGCAGACGCTTCCATGTGGCAGCTATCTGAGCTTGTCTTTATGTGATGGATTGGAATGCTTGATTTTGAATTGTTAGTTTCTGCAGGGGCATTGTCTGCATTTTGATTGTCTGGCTTCTGCCAGGAACCTTACAGACTTTAAATACTACAGTATGTCTCCGTAAATAAGACCTAACCAGAGAATAAGGCCTAGCATGGTTTTCCAGGGTGGTCATGATATAAGCCCTACACCAAAAATAAGCCCGGTTAAGATTGTCAACAACACACGACGGACGTGTTGAATTATAAAATAATAATATTATTGACATCTGTTGACTGAGTTTATCATACTCTGCTCACCATTTTCGGACCCCCAACTTCTTCTCTTTGCAGAAAGTCGTAAGATTCTTTCCCTGGGAGTCCTCCACAATTCTTACTGTAACCCTAATCCTCACTCACACTTGATAGTTGAGATCCTTGGCCCATAAACACTGGCGAGTGTACTTTGATTGGCCAAAGTACAGACAATGCACGTAGAATGTGTGCACTTGATAACAAACGGGTGTGGCTGTGTCTTCTTAACCATCGCCATTTTGTGTTGCCACTCCTGTTTCGTAAGTCTTCAATTAACCGCCCTCCCCAGACAAGATGAGTGCAAAAAGAAAGAGCTATTCCATTGAGTACAAGAAAGGAATCATGGAGGACTCCCGGGGAAAGAATCTGATGGCTTTCTGCAAAGAGAAGAAATTGGATCTCTGAATGGTCGAAAAATGGCGAGCAGCATACGATAACCTCAGTCAACAGGCTGAAGAGGGAAATGCTAAGAAGTGCAAGTGTGGATCAGGTTGGCAACCATTATTTCCTGAGCTGGAAGACATCAACTGTGAATGGATTTCTAACAGGAGAGCAAAGGCTTTGGTTGTGCGCAGGGCAGATATTCAAGCATTTGCCCCTGCAATGGCACCACAGCTAGAAATATATCCAGAATAATTCAAAGCTTCACAACATTGGCTGGATGGCTTCCTGCAGTGATATTAACTGTCTCTAAGAAGATCAACAAAACTATTCAAGCTGGAAGATACTGAAGTTATTAAATGTGCACGTGCATTCAAGTCCTTTGTTGATGGCATCGACTTTTCTAAATACCAGCTCTCCAACATGATTGCTATGGATGAAACTGCAGTGTTTATGGGCCAAGGATCTCAAACAACAATTGATCAGAGGGGTGCCTCGTCAATCTACATTCCCTCCACTGGTTATGAAAATACACGTGTTACCTGTATTTTGGCAATTCATCTAGATGGAAAGAAACCCCCCACCTCTAATCATTAGTAAGGGCAAGAAAGATAAGACTGAACGTCTTTCAGGCATTTACATTCTTGAAACCAAAAAAGCCTGGTGCACACAAGCAGTTATAAGGAAGTGTGTCGATGTAATGCTGCCACTTGTTTTGCGAGGGGCGAAAGTGGTCTGCTAGTCTGGGATTCAGCCAGCACTCACTGCGCTAAAGATATGAAGAACTTCCTTGCACAGAGAAGAATAGGTCAAATAATGATTCCTGCAGGAATGATTGCCTATCTCCAGACTCTTGATATTGCAATAAACAAGCCATTCAAGGACCATTTGCACATGGAACTCAATGATTACATTGAAAATATAATGGAGAGAAATCAGCATGGAAACTTTGTGAAGTCTAGCCTGCAAAAGTCCGTGACTTGGGTGAAGAATTCATGGGATAAAATCACTGACAGCTATGTTGCCAATGCACTACGAGTAGGCTACATGGACAAGCAGTGCTCATTTAACGAGAGCTCTGTTGCTAGCCATGACAGATTGGGGCCAATGGTTCTACAGGAAATGGAGTCGCAAGAAATTCAGGCCGGAATTTGGGGGTTGGAGACTTATGACAATGTTCCAGAAGAAGATAACACGACTGTATTTGAATAACTTTTCTGTTATTGCGGCAATAGAATGGATTGCTTCTGCTTTCAGCTGCCAGCAAGCTCTTGTCAGTTTTTTGACATTATTGTATTAAGGTAATGTTTCATTATCAAGGGGTAATTACAAAGTAAGACCACTAGTTTTCAGACTTCATTTTTATGACTTTCCATCATTCTTCTCTTACGGTTTGGGTAAGGAATAAAGAAAGGATCACCACTCAAAAATGGCAGTTATTTACCTGTTTTATTCCCCTTCTCCAATACACATGTATTGAGATTTTTCTGCACTTTCTGTTAAGCATGAAATATTGCACTGTGAAAGCCAAGGTGTAGATATTTTGAAGCTGAAATGTTTGTTGCACTGTTTATGTAGAATTCTCACACATCTGTTAACACGTTACGTAGAACTGTTGCCCAATAATGGAAAAGTACCAAATAAATGTCAATTTGTATACATGAATAAATGTTGATTTTTGTACATGAATAAATGAATAAATGTAGATTGTTGTACGGGGGGGAGTAAATAAGGCATCCCCTGATAATAAGCCCTAATGCATATTTCGGCGGGGGAAAAAGTATAAGACCTGGTCTTATTTTCGGGGAAATACGGTAGTTGATTTGCTCAATTCAGATCTTCAAAGACAGAAAGACTAGAAATAAAGATTTCAAAGCCCTTTTGTATCTGGGTTCCTACTAATTTATCCCACTCCAAGGATATAATTGGTTTCATAGAATCAAGTCTTCAGTGTTTCTGCCTTTGGTGACAGCAGAGGTTTCCATGTAACAGCTACCTGAACCTGGGATTCAGAAAGAGATGTGAGTATTTGATTTAGATTAGCCAGTTTCTTTAGAGGCTTTGGCTGCATTTAACTGGCTGACTTTAGCATGGGTGGAGCCTTATAGGCTTTAAATACCAGAAGATATGCTCAGTTCAACATGCAGTATTACAAACCAGTTTTTATCATATTACATATCCAACAAAAACAGTTTAGTCTACAACCAGTAAAGCAACTTTTTCATTCTTGTAGTATATGTTATAAAAGTCAACACTTTCATTGCCACAGCCAAGTTGTACTGCTGCAACTGATTTTATTACTGCCATATGTCATACAGTAAAATCATAGTCTCTGTTTTTTAGCTTATTAACTTACTAACTGTGCTTCTTGTGGATACACTGCCAAAAACAGCACTTTTGTTCTGCTGACTCTTGCGTTATTGAGTTTAAGTAGCATTGCACTATTACACCTTGTTGGTGCTGTACTGTTCTTCACTTTTGCTTTGTTGGTAGTGGTATTATGTTTAAATATTATTGCACCTTGTTGCACCTGTATTGATGCTCACTCTTGGCAATATCTGCAGTGGTAACATTTAGTAATACAAGGTATATAAACCAAATGAACTTATTTTCTCAGTTACTGATTCCACTCTTTCATCATTGGTGTTGGTGCATTTCTGCTTGTTACTGATTACTGTAGTGTAATGGCATTAAAAACATTCTGTGCAGTATTGTACTAGCCAGGACAGGGTTACCTCTATTAATTACTTTTTTTTTTTTAATTATGCTTTTATTGACCAGTTTAGTCCCAGTAGCCCAGTGTCCACTTTTAAAGTGAGACCTGTAGTGGTAGTTATACTACAGGAAATTTGGCCAGGTCACCTGGGAACTCCCCCTACTCTTTATTTGATAGGTGCATTAAGATCTTTTACATCCACCTGAGCTACCACCAACTCAGGCTGATGGGGTCTTAGTTTAAAGTCTTATCCAAAGGATGGCGCATCCAGGAATGCAGCATCCACCTTATGCTATACTGCTGTGTCAGTAATGGAATTTAATCTAAGAAATATGGTGGGAACAGAACCCACAATCGTCTGATCTTCCAGCACCAAAGATGACTGTGCTACTTGCTGAGCCACTGACACTGACTTTTATAGATTGGCTGACTATTCTGATACTACACTGAAACAATTTGCTATACAGTTATCACACTTTTTTATTTATATCATCTATAACTAATGCAGTTACTATACTTGGATGCACTGGATTAGCTTATCCTTTGCTCGTTGTTTTTACTAGCTAGGTATAGACCACATTAGCCTCCTGGCTAAAGCTATTTGATGTAAATCTGTCACTTGTTATTGGTTTCTTTATTGATCGTACATATCATCTCTGTCACTTTTTGTTTTGGTTTGGTTTTTGGTTTTTGCACTTTTGTCTGCTACAGTAGTCACAGCTCATTATTTTGTCCTTTAGCCATATCCTATTACCTTTTTCTAGTCCAATCAAGTATCGCCCTATGTCTCATACCACAACTAATTGTCCTATCCTGTTTTGTTATACCACTTTGTCTACAGTGGCTGATATGGAAACTTGGTCAGTTTTTGCCCCTTTTGTAGCCAGTCTGACACCAGGTATTTTGAGGCAGCATGTATCAATTGCCCCATGCTTAGTGAAAATTCTTTACTGCTACCTCACAAGGATTCAGTGTGTAAGAGGTGTAAGTATTTACCTAACTTGGACACTACCTCTTCTCCCCAGAATACATTTAGTAATCATAACACACACACCCACATACACAGGTACACACACACACACACACACACACACACACACACACACACACACACACACACACACACACACACACACACACACACACACACACACACACTCACACACACACACACACACACACACACACACACGCACGCACGCACGCACGCACACACACACACACACACACACACACACACACACACACACACCCAGCACAGAACACTTCCACTAAACCAGCTTATCTGAGGTTGTCAACAGAACTGTACCTAATCCTCCCAGAGTAAAGACTAAGAAACATCAAACATTAGTTCACACAATAGCACACCAACCTTCACCCTTCACACCCACAACCAAGACACATATCTCTAAGACTCACAAGGGTGCAGACTCCAAGCCCTCATGGATCACTGAGACTATATCTAACCATAGTAATGTTTTAGTAACAGACGACTCTACTTGTAAGGTATATAGACACCACCTTCACTAGGCTGGATAACTAAACGGTGGCAGCTGTCTTTCTGGATCCAAGATCCAGTATATAACAAGGGCTCTTAGATCCCTCAGACTTGGCAAATAGAATTATGAGCTGATAGTGGTCTACATGGAGGTGAATGGCCTCAGGCGATGTTCCTGGAGGGACATGCACAAGGATATGATTGTACTTACAACGCAGGAAAGATACTGATCTTCAGCTATATGTTGCTATCACCTAAAATGAGGTTGAAATTCAAAGACAAGATAATTGGCTTTAATAATTGACTGTGTAGCTAGTGTCATGCAAGGGGGATCTAGTATGTGTCAGTTAGGGGTGAAATGGCTGACAAGCCTTCTTGATTTTCTAGAGATGGTCTGCACCTTTCTTATAAGGCATTTGCATTCTAAATAAAGCCTTTGCTGTTCCCATAGCTCCCGTTTTTAGGTAGAGTTCATCTGATAGATATTCAGCCTAGTAAATCAATGTCAGGAGTCTTAACAAAAACAAATGTCCAGACTTGAAGCTCTCCTGTAATGTGAACACATTCATATATGTAGTCACAGAAATATGATTTCAAGGCAATGACAGCACTCCCTCTCATCTTGAATATAGTGCCTACTGTGACTTCAAACTTAGTGGCAATTGTGGGGGATTATCAGTTCTTGTCAAGGATATCATCACCTCATGACAGATTCCATAACGCATCACATTTGAACTCCATGTCCAAATCTCCATAAACAAGACCAATTACCACTTCACAACCACCAGTAGAACACCTTCTATATTCCCTTCTGAGCATTTGCTGATACCCTCATTAAATCCAACACATTTCTGCTGAGGAACTTCAACTATTCATCAATGAACTGGCTGACCTAAACTCCCAGTGGTTGGCATTCCCAGTGCCTCCTTGACGTTACAAATAGTTAACAATTCTACTAGTGGTCCTAATGTCCTTGATTTAGTCCTCACAAATAATGGCAGCTTCTTGCACATCTCCATACAATTCATCCTGCCATGTGAAATCAGAACATAAATTACTGACCTATTCCTTTGAAAATGGTGGCACTTCCCCAGGAAATACATTTGTGTTTAGGGACTTCTCTAAAGCAAACCATCTTCAGTTACTTGATGACCTAAGTATATTCCACTGTAATCCTCTTTTGAAGAGTATCATTGTTAAAGCTGCTGCCTATGCCTCTGACTTCTATTCCCAATTAAATCCTATCTTCACGCAATATAATGATAAATTTAAAAACAAACACCTGCGATAGAATGGCCATGTGAATAAATTATGTAACACAAGAAAGAAATTGCGTAATGCTGATAAGTGGTCTCATTCTGCTTACCTTAAGAACATACTTAAGCAAACTAGTAAAGAGTTTAAGGGAACCATTAGGAATTCTCATATAGCCATAACACCAAAAAGGAAATTAAGAACTAATACCAACAATGTTAGTAGCTAGTCAACAATACTATAGTACACTCTAACTCAAAGGAAATAGCTAATATACTTGCTGAAAATTTTAGTGCAAATTGGTGTGATGGGGAAGAAAGAGGTAACTGGGAACATATGTTCTTGAAGTGCAATGAGATGATAGACTTTAAAAATTCCCTACAGAGTACTCTTATCAGAAATATAGGAGGCACAAACAAGGGTAACTAAGGAAATGATTCTTTTGAGCTGGGACACAGGATCTGAATAAAAGGAGAAAATTACATTGAAATAAATGAAAATTGTGGGAACGATACATGCATAATAATGTTCAAGAGGAGGAGGAGTGAGGTGAGAAGGCAGGAACTGAGCAATTTATATAATGCTGGAACGATGATAGCTATAAACATATGTGATGTATATTGTATGCAACTGGAAAGATGTTAATATGTTTTCTTTGGTGTATGTTTGCCTATGTCTTACATGATAATTTAATAAAGGTGTTAAAAAATAATGCAAATTTTGATCTGCCCACTGTTGTAGCTATTCCACAGATTACACAATCCCAGCCAACCTCTTTAATTATTATGGAACAAGTTCTGTCAACCCACTCAAAAGCTAAGAATACCATATCCATCGGCCTTGATAATATACCAGTTTGCCTAATTATCAGTGCCAGATATGGCTTATCTATACCCTTACTTAACCTGTTTAACCAAAGCCTCTCCACTAGTAACATTCCTGACATCTGGAAAACAGCCATTAGAATGCCATTACACAAAGGTGCCCCAACCATAGACCTTGGTAACAATGCTAGCTTCATATGTAAAGCTATGTTACACAATTGTTTCAGGCCTCATTAATATGGACATTGAAAATCTCTTAACCTAAAACCCTCATAAATTCAGCTTTGTCAAAGGAAGGTCCTGCTGCTTCGACTACATTAATTTCTTTAAAAAGTAACCGAAGCAGTGGATAGTGGTTAGGCAGTACATACAACACCTTTGGACCTGGCCAAGGTCTCTGATACTATTCCCCATGCAGGCATTATTGACAGATTTGTAAAACTGAACATAAATCCTTATGTAGTACAGTGGATAGCTAACTATCTGTCTCAGAGAACCCATGAGGTTAGAGTCACAGGTATCACTTGTGAAAGCAAAAATGTTACCAGTGGTGTACAACAGGACTCAGTGCTGGTTCCTCTCATACTTGCTTGGTATCTGTTTCTTGGACCTTCAGGCCAACACTCCTGACCTATGGTTATCTACCTTTGCAGACAACTGTAAACTGGATGTTGCTATTCAGTCTTCCACTGACTCACAAGTGCTTCAACATGGGTTAAGCCATGCTAACAACTGACACAAGGACAAAATAAGGAACATTATGGGGTAAACAACAAAATGTATAAGTTACACATCAAGTTGTACAGGTAATTATGGTAATTTTATGCTCCATTCATTTTATTCATTGTTTTTAATTAACCTGTGGTTTCGAACTTCCTTAGGAAATAAGTGTAAGAGTCTGTATCCCTTTAAAACATTAATTGATAGATAATGGAATGTAATTAAGGGTGGAGGGAAAATGTATTTAAGTGGCTAGGTATGTAATTCAGTTTGTTCTTATGAAGTCCCATATTTTATGGGAAGAAAGAGCTTAACATATGAAGTATATTTCTTGAAGTTTTTATTGGCAACATTTTTATCTTTCGTACCTTTGTATTGTGAATAAACAGGTTCAGCTACTGCAGCTGGTCCAGTTTGTGGTTACAAGTTTGGACATTCTGGCATTTTTTTGGTTGTGGTTACCTGGGCAGAGCAGATGGAGAATCTGGGGTCCAGCTCCAACAATGAAATAGCAAGTTTATTGGAGCGGATTAACCAGCAGTTAGCGGAACATACCACTCAAATTAAGTCGATTATGGACAGACAGCAAGGTACCAACAATATCTTTGGTAGCTTAGGCTACCCTCTTACCCACCCAACACAATCTCCAGAAGGAATTTTACTGGGACAGTCGGCCCCAGGTGATGAAGAGGCAAACCTAAGGGTCAACCGAGGTAGACCACAAGAGATGAGCCGTAATGGTGGTGAAAGGTTAAAAGCCTGGAAGAACAATAATTTTGACTTTTGTGGGGACAAGGTGACAAACACACAAGGTATGCAACAGTCCCAGTCTTTAACTGATGGACTCAAAGTATTTGAAAAAGACCTTTTAACTTTTAAAAAGTTATAGTTAGAGAATTTCTATTTGGAAAGAAATATTGAATTAAAGCTGGTGCCTCGTGGTCTAAGGGTATGGAAGTATCCTAATGGTGCTGAAAATGACAGTGAACTGGTAAAAGACCTGCATGTTTTGTTTGATCAGATGATCAAAATAATGAAAATAATGGCCAGACATAATAGAATGGCGATGGAAATCTTCGTGAAGCAACTTGATGAGAAAAACAACTTCATTAAAAATGACTTATTATTCGAGAATTACCAGACTAATTATGATATCTTTAAAACTGTTGACAACATATGTAACAACATTTTTCTAAGGAAAAAGGTCTGATGAACTATATATAGTTACAAATTCAGCAGCAGACTTCAAGGTTTATAATTATTCTAGTAAAGGTATAGATTGCAAGCATGCAAACCTGTTGGCCAAAGGGCTCATGTTTGTTCCAGGTAAGAGGGGTAATATAGCTAATGCAATAATTGATTTAAAAATGTTTACTCATAAACTGAATCTGTAGGTATTGTTTAACGATACAAATGGGGGGGGTCCAATAATAATAATAATAATTTTTTTTAAGTTAAAAAAGCCAAGCACTTTTAACCCACTTTTAACCCACCGGTTAATAATGTAATAGGAATATATGAGAAAAAATGTGAGAGGGATATTAGAAAGGCATTTAGAACGGGACCTGGATGTATTAACATGAATATGAGTAAAGATGAACAAACAGTGTTGAATGACTTAATAAATGATAGGGGTATACATATAATGAAGCCCGACAAAGGGAATAGTATAGTAATAATGGATAGGGGGGATTATTCCAATGGAATTAATATACTACTATTGGATGGGTCCTATGTGGAAAGTTCTATCAATGAAATACACGTTATGAATAAAAAAGTGGATTTAATGCTTGAAGACATGTTGTATCAGGGCAAATAAATGAGGAATATGATTACATGAAGAATGATTACACAGTGGTATCCAATATTTTTGGAATACCTAAGATACATAATGGATTAAGAGATGTAAAATTTAGGCCCATAGTTGATGGAAAGAGATCAAAAACATGCTTCATTAGCAAATATTTAGACATACAGATGCAAAAAGGGTTGAAAGTATTTTCTTACATATGCAAAGACTCGTGGCAATTTTTAGAAAACTTAAACAAAATTCAAGTAAGGGAAGAAGTGATTTTAGTCACTATTGATGTATGTAATTTGTTCTCCATGATACCCCATGAGCAAGGTCTTAACTGGTTAGAGGTGCAATTATTCAAAACTGGAATTTATGATCAAGATCAAATTATCCTAATGGAAGTAGTTCTAAAAAATTATTTTGTGTATTTTGAGGACCAACACTACAAACAAATCACCGGTGTGGCAATGGGGGCCACATGTGCCCCGTTTTTGCAAATTATGTTATGTCATACTGGGAGCAAGAGATAGTGATGGTAAGTGAGTATTGGCAATATATTAAGTATTACACCAAGTTTTTGGATGATGCCTTCTTATTGTGGAAAGGGGCAGAGGCCCAATTAAAAAGCTTTTTAGTTTATATAAATTTGACAGGGGATTTCCTGAAGTTTACATATACTTACAGTAAAAACAGTATATCATATTTAAATGTGGACCTGAGAATTTGTGATGGAACAAATTTGTATTCTATGGTCTATAGGAAACCAACATTTTCAAATTCCTATTTGGAATTTGGAAGCTGGCATCTTTACCATCAGAAAAAGTCCATTGTTAAGGGACAAATGGTACGGGCAGCCAGGATGGTCACCAGGGACAGTGATGTTGTGACTGAGATAGAACGCATTAGGGGAATGTTTGTAAAGAGAGGTTATCCTGAGACAATTTTAAACAAAATCAAAGATGAGATCGTAAAAAAATGAAAGAAGGGTGTGTACCAATCATTACTAGAAGGAGAGCGGACAGGTGATCCACTGTCGTGACCCCTAACTGGGAAAAGCCAAAAGAAGAAGAAGAAGTAATGTAGAAAAGAGAAAGTAGGATGAGGGAAGGAGTGAGTTTCATCACAACTTATAATTTGGATTCACATCACATGGTTGAAATTATAAGGAACAACTGGGAAATTTTGCAGTTTAATCAACTGGTGGGCAACAAGGTTGGCAAAAAACCTGTAGTAGTGTATAGGAAGGACAGATCCTTAAAAAATATATTGGAAGGCTCTCACAATAGTGGACATGGAAATAGGAAGTTAGGAAATTGTAAATACGGTATGTGCCCATACTGTCCTTACATTTTGGAGACAGGAGAAATGTTTCCTTTTTTAAATGGGAAAAAAATATTTTTTAAGGGACATTATAATTGTAATAATACCAATGTGGTCTATATGGTTAAGTGCCAGGGCTGTCCTATTAATGCACTTAGTAGACATCAGAAGGAATTCCCTAGTCATGAATTTAAGTTTTTTGTTTTACAACAAAAAATTAAAGATGCACAAGGGAAAATGCTGGATGTGTTCCTGGATTCATGTGAGTTAAGATGGCAGTTGCAGTTGGATGCTACATATTATCCAGGTATTAATGAAAGTGTAAGCATTTCCAGTGTGTTAAAATAAGGAACATTATAGGGTAAACAACATAATGTATAAGTTACACATCAAGGTGTACAGGTAATTATGGTAATTTTATGCTCCATTCATTTTATTCATTGTTTTTAATTAACCTGTGGTTTCGAACTTCCTTAGGAAGTATGTATGAGAGTCTGTATCCCTTTAAAACATTAATTAATTGATGGAATGTATTTAAGGGTGGAGGGAAAATGTATTTAACTGGCTGGGTATGTAGTTCAGTTTGTTCTGATGAAGTCCCATATTTTATGGAAAGAAAGCGCTTAACATATGAAGTATATTTCTTGAAGTTTTTATTGGCAATGTTTTTATCTTTTGTACCTTTGTATTGTGAATAAACGGGTTCAACTACTGCAGCTGGTCCAGTTTCTGGTTACAAGTTTGGACATTTTGGCATTTTTTAAACCATGCTAATAACTGACATGAGGACAATGGTCTGAAATTAAACTAAACCACACTAACAACTGACACAAGGACAATGGTCTGAAATTAACTAAACCACACTAACAACTTGACACAAGGACAATGGTCTGAAATTAAACTAAACTACACTAACAACTGACACAAGGACAATGGTCTGAAATTAACTAAACCTCACTAACAACTTGACACAAGGACAATGGTCTGAAATTAACTAAACCACACTAACAACTGACAAAAGGACAATGGTCTGAAATTAAACTAAACCACACTAACAACTGACACAAGGACAATGGTCTGAAATTAACTAAACCACACTAACAACTGACATAAGGACAATGGTCTGAAATTAACTAAACCACACTAACAACTGACAAAAGGACAATGGTCTGAAATTAAACTAAACCACACGAACAACTGACACAAGGACAATAATCTGAAATTAACTAAACAATGCTACTCATTACAACTGACACAAGGACAATGGTCTGAAATTAAACTAAACCACACTAACAACTGACACAAGAACAATGGTCTGAAATTAACTAAACCACACTAACAACTGACACGAGGACAATGGTCTGAAATTAACTAAACCACACTAACAACTGACGTAAGGACAATGGTCTGAAATTAACTAAACCACACTAACAACTGACGTAAGGACAATGGTCTGAAATTAAGTGAACCACACTAACAACTGACACAAGGACAATGGTCTGAAATTAACTGAACCACACTAACAACTGACATAAGGAGCATGGTCTGAAATTAACTAAACCACACTAACAACTTAGACAAGGACAATGATCTGAAATTAACTAAACCATGCTACTTGTACGCCTCACAGCAAGAAGTCCTCTGGTTCGATCTTCGGCTGGGGTGCCTTCTGTGCAGAGTCTGCATGTCCTCCCTGTGGTCATGTGGGTTTCCTGTGGGTGCTCCGGTTTCCTCCCACATCCCAAAGACATGCTGTAGGTGGATTGGACACTCTAAATTGGTAATAGGCATGAGTGTTTGCCTTCTGTGGAAGGTTGGGCGCCGGGCTGGCAACTCAACACCATAAAACTCCACTGCCAATCATGAGCGGACAGGTGATCCGCTGTGGTGACCCCTAACCCCTAAAAGCCGAAAGAAGAAGAAGAAGATACTACTTGTAACAACTGACACAAGGATAATGATCTGAAATTAAACTAAACCGTGCTAACTGATGTAAGGACAATGGTCTGAAATTAAACTAAACCACACTAACAACTGACACAAAGACAATGATCTGAAATTAAACTAAACCATGCTAACAACTGACACAAGGACAATGGTCTGAAATTAACTAAACCACCCTAACAACTGACATAAGGACAATAGTCTGAAATTAACTAAACCACACTAACAAAAGATACAAGGACAGTGGTCTGAAATCAAACTAAACCATGCTAACAACTAACACAAGGACAATGGTTTGAAATTAAACTTAACCATGCTAACAACTGACACAAGACAATGGTCTGAAATTAACTAAACCATGCTACTTGTAACAACTGACACAAGCACAATGGTCTGAAATTAAACTAAACCACACTAACAACTGACACAAGCACAATGGTCTGAAATTAACTAAACCACACTAACAACTGACACAAGGATAAAGGTCTGAAATTAAACTAAACCACACTAACAACTGATGTAAGGACAATGATCTGAAATTAAATTAAACCATGCTAACAACTGACACAAGGACAATGGTCTGAAATTAAACTCAACTACGCTAACAACTGACATAAGGACAATAGTCTGAAATTAAACTTAACCACGCTAACAACTGACACAAGGACAATGGTCTGAAATTAACTAAACCACCCTAACAACTGACATAAGGACAATAGTCTGAAATTAACTAAACCACACTAACAACTGACATAAGGACAATAGTCTGAAATTAACTAAACCGCACTAACAACTGACATAAGGACAATGGTCTTAAATTAAACTTAACCACACTAACAACTGACATAAGGACAATGGTCTGAAATTAAATGTGAAAAATGTAGCATAGTTCTGTATTGTAAAAAAAAAAATTCAAATACCATGTAGGTGACTCACGCCTTCAGTAAGACACTGTCATAAATAATCATTTGCACATCTAGTCTCTGCAGTAATTCATGTTCTCTATCTAGCTCATCTAACTTCCAAAGGCATCACCACTAAGTCCAAAAGAGTCTTAATTCTGCTTTAATCATATCAGGAGTGACTTGGAGACATCTCTATAGTCGATCTCTTATAGATTCCTCTTTGGAGGCCTGTGTCTAGGCTTTTGAGGCATGAAAAATGCAACCCTCTTTGACCTCCTATTTCTTTATGGAGCAAAAGCTACATCAAACACCTGGTTAAAGGAACTAAACCTTCATCAATAGATAAATAAGATATGGGTGCATGATAGATTCATATCCCAGCATATGCCTCACCTCTGGAACAAGCTTCCACTGCATGTCAAGCAGAGTACACCATTGCTACCTTCAAGGTAAGCCTAGATAACTGGAAGGGCAACCTCAAATTCTCCTTGAGTTTATCTTGTGTTGCCATTCATGAGGCTAAAAGGAACAGATTTTTGGCTAGGCTTCTAATGGTCTGCAGACTGATTGCCTACTACTGACCTATACACTTACAAACCTATGAATCAAGGAGGTGTGAAATGTGACCACTAGCTGCCAATTAGTCTGATCAACCCAATCCACTTTAGGCTGCATCTCAGTGAAAGTACACAAAGCAATGTCCCTGCCCTTCAGTTAAATTTGTTTTCTGTAGTAAAACTCTTCTTTTTGTCCCTGACATAAATAATAATCAGACATAAACAAGAAGATACAGGTTCAGGAAAATGCTTGGTACACATTACAAACCCCAATATACAGATTGTATTTCTTTTTCTTCTTACTGTCTTTATCACCACAGTATGATTTTTCGGGTCTATATTACGATGTCGAAAGACGAGTTCACCAAACACGTCTTAACCGACATGTAAATATCGACCTTTTCTAATGCCGAACTGCC
This sequence comes from Protopterus annectens, assembly GCF_019279795.1. NCBI lineage: Eukaryota > Metazoa > Chordata > Ceratodontiformes > Protopteridae > Protopterus > Protopterus annectens. The sequence continues at coordinate 783,916,354 of NC_056744.1, forward strand.
GCTTCAGCAATCGCTCAGCCATACACAAACAAACCAAACTTTCATACCCTACATAGTGGGAGGCTTTGCCCCTCGCACCCCCCCCCAACTAAATATACCAACTCCAAGATCACACTACAGTGGGGAAAAGGGCAAATCCCCGATGACAGATAAGCGATTTGTTTCCCCTGGAAAAAAATTTGCTGAAGCGGCATTTCAAAAGGTCAATATTTACGTGTTAATAAAGACATGTTCGGTGAACTCATCTTTCTACATCGTAATATAGACCCGCTTTTTCAGACCTCTGCAGGTAGTTTCATCAAAGATATTAATTGCTAAAAACAATTAGGATAATATAAAATAACAACATACACAATATGCTTATTTATTTGCTGAAGAGCCGCATTAAGCATATTGTTCATTACTGGCAAGATAAGTAACTTGAAAACAGAAGCAGTATATGTTTACTTATAACTATGGGTGGCGTCAGGGATGAGTGCAAAGAGTGGCTACTGCCTGTGTTGTTTATTTATTTATTTTTTTATTAGGGGCTATGCTTTCATCCACATCACAAAGACATAAATGAGTCTCCAAATGATCCTCCATATCCTTTATAGGTGTGCGCATGTGTTTGTGAGTGCCAGTCAGTCTGAGTATGATCCATAACTGGTCCTAAGCCTTACACTTGTGATAAGCTCTAGTTCCCACATGACCTTGAATAGGATAAATGGAGTAAGAGCAGCAAGAACTGCAGCTGATCTCAAAGTACCCAAAGCTGACTGAACTGATTGTTAAAATAGTGAGACCTTTTGACCTTTTTTTAATTATAAAATAAAGTATCCTTTTTTGAAAAATGTTGTGAGTGGTGTTTCATACCAAACAGAACTGATCTATGAACAGCACTGTGAAAGAAGGGATAAGAGGGGAAAGCCCAGCAGATATATAAATTATGAATTGTGTTAGAGTACTATTCAGAAAGTTATCAATGAGAGGAGTCTATTCTTATTACAGAGTAGTACTACATATCAGTAATTCAAAGTACACACACACACACACACACACACACACACACACACACACACACACACACACACACACACACACACATAAAACAATGGCTACAATCAGTTATCCAGATGAACCAAACTATATTTGACTATCAAATACACAGCTGCATGGCAAAATCATAGCCTGGTGCATTTCTATGAGCCTTCCTGCAAACCTCCCCCCTTTATTCTTTCATTATCCTCCTAATGAACCCCTTCAGTCCCCCAAGCATATTTCTAGAGTCTTGCCAGTCAGACCTTTGTGTGACTCTCACTGTAAGAACCACACAAAGGGACAACAATAAGACAACATAATTTTGTAGCAGTTGCATTTTTCATCCAAAATAATGCACAACAATTACACTGTTAGCACCTATATGTATAACAGTTGTATCTGGTCCTTTCCAAAGGTGTTTCTCCTATCATTTGGTTCATCATCTGCTTTTAGTTCATTTTTAAGAATCTTGAACATCAGGAAACTCTCTGTTTTGAATGCCATTTTGGCTCCTTCCAAATCCTGCTGTTGTCATACTGGTAACCAAGTGCTACAGGAGTAGACAACCACTTCAGCATCTTTCCTTCAGCTTGGATGTGAAGACAAAGAACAATACTGAAAAAATATGAATCTTGTTAAACTTTAAAGGTGTTTGACCTGCATTGCTCTAATATATTAATGGTCTTGGCCAATGCACATCTCCATTGAGCATGTTCCTATATGAAATAATGAGTCGATTATTTGTCTGTATCCATGCATATGGCATTATCTGTTTTGCACAATTCCTCCCTTAACTGATGCTTTGTTACTGGAGAGCTTTGCTTGTGACAGAAAATTGGCCTGTCTAGTTACTTAGAACCTCCTGGCACATTGCTATCTAAGCTGCTATGTCTCATTGGCAGACTTTTAACCATACTGACTGACCTCTCCAATTCCCACCAGTCTTGTTTGCAGATAGTAACCATTATACCCCATTTGCCATCACTGCAGCACTTGTACTTGGCAGACCATTTGGCTTTACCTCTGTAATACATGGCTGTACAAGTTCTGATATCCATAAGATTCCACTGAATGTTATGATGACAGTAACTGTTTCCAAGATGTTCTTAAGGACACACACATGCATGTGCATGCGTGCACACACACACACACACACACACACACACACACACCCACGCACACACCCAGAGGGACCAATTCTTGTCTTTCTATAGTAGCTCACGTGTTTCACAGTCCACATGACTGCTTGCTACCAGGTGATATCCACTATGTGCATGCTTGTTTTTTATTTGTTAACCACAAAAGTCCACTATGCCTAACTGCCTCTTTACAGGGATGAGTTAAGAACACTGTCTAGTTAAATTACTTACTCAGCATCAGACAACAGGTAAATAGCAACTGAGGGATTCAAACACAAGACATCAGAATGAAATGTATGAGTAGTTAATAGCCATAATTCTCTGTATTAAACTGCCAAATTTTTATTAGGCTCAGCCTTGTACATCTGAAAAAAGCTATAAAATAACTAAGTTGGACAGGCCATGTCCCCACCATTATAACTAACCCATGACAAAATGACTTATCTCTGTGTTTTATTTAGTTTGTTTACCATGGTAGACTACAATGACAATAAAAGATCATTTGCACATACAACCCAAGTGAAGAAATTCACAAAAAATAAAATAGAGCAAATTCACAAACATGGAGTAAGTAATAACAGAAGGTAGAGAATCCCATGTAAAACTGAAACAATATATAATATTATTATGTACAGAGAAGAAAACAAACGTGGATTACTTTTAGTAATAAATATGAGAGGGAAGCAGCAGGTGAGAACAAAGGGTCAAAGCAGAAGTGATGTTGGCGAGGAAGGAGTTAGGTGATATGTCCTGTGGAAAAACACTTGCAGTCAGATTTTTGAAAGAGGTGTATTTTGAGTTGTGCTCCAAACGTGGGGAAAAAGAAGACTTCTTTTAGGTGAGGGTGGAGGTTTGCCGGAATTTAGGTGTAAGAATCGAGAAGGAATAGTCAGTACAGTGCAGTTTGGTTAGGGGATCTGGAGTGAGGGAGTTAATTGTAAAAAAGTTGCAGAGTTTGTAGTGGATGGTTTTATTATGATTATATGAAAATGTTGCATGAATGCAAATAAAGCTTCACTTCTGTCATCCAACAAGTCTCATAAATATTGCAGAATGTGTTAAAGTACTAGATCAGGTTCTGGTGCTAATCTCCTGAAATGGTCTCATTGCAAATGTGAAACAAAGTCCATAAAAAAAAAAGAAAACAACACTTGTGTGTGCTCAGGGTAACAGGCTGCACAAACACTTTAACACTTTAGTGTAGTGAGTTTTAATAACTGCTTTTCTCAAATAAAACAACTTAATCAGAAATACATACAATATTAAAATACAAATTTTAACTATAGATTCAAATACAAAATCAACCAATCACTGTGAAGATTCAATTAAAATGAAAATCCCAAATTAACCTTTTACTGAATAGCTAAACTACAATCAATAAAACACTTGAAGTTGATGGTTGCTTTCAACCCAGGCAATTGTTCGGCTTGCAATCTAATTTGCCATTCTGTTTCCATTTTTTATACTGAGTTTTTATAATTACCACTTCTCATATCCATCAGAACCTGCTCTAAAACAGCAAATCATTTGTTTCTCATAATTAGTACATTTAACTAAATGTCTCTACAGGCTGTTGTTACTGGCTTTTGTTTTAATAGTGTAAATGTGCTCTTTTATTCTTTTTCCAAAACTCCTAGTGATCCTACCAGTATAGAAGTTGGGACAGCCAGAGCACATTGCAATAGAAACAACACCTTTTGAACAACAGTTAAACCTGCCTGGGACCTTGATAGTGTATTGAATCGGTGTTTGGGCGGTACATATGTTGGAGATTCTTAGGATTTCTTAGAGAGTATTAAGGCTTTCAAAGATAATTGCAAGTTCCAGGAAGGCAACAATTATATGATAACTGTCAATGTTATGTTTCTTTTCACTATTATACCTCAGCAAGAAGGTATTGAATATGTTAGGCTATTTTTAAATAAATATACTGACATTTATAATAGTTTAGTTAACTTTTATTGTGCACTACTTGAGATCTTATTATAAAATAATTTCATGTTCAACAAAAAATATTACCAGCAAAGGAAAGGCGTCACAATGGGGTCTGTAGTAGCCCCTGCTTTCACTAGTTTGGTACTAAGATGGTGGGAGATGGAAGTCCTACCAATGATTAACAATTCAAAAACATTGTCTTTTACAGAAGATTTGTAAATGATTTGTTTTCATTTTTTATAATGAAATTGACAATTCTACGAGTTTTATAGAGAGTTTAAACAAAAGTACTGGCTTTTTAAAGTTTGTTTTGGGAGACAAAAGGAAATTCTATATGCTTTCTGGATGTCAAGTCAGAATGGGATTCAATGACAGAAACCTGTTTCAGTAAAATACATCATAAAAACACCTTCTCCAACTATTATCTTCACAACCAGAGTAACCATCCTAAGTTCATTAAGAAGAATATTCCAAGAGGTCAGTTCATTAGAGCCTCACGGATGACAAGTAGAAATAATTATTTTGAAGAGGAGCTATTGTTTATTATATCCCTTTTTAAAGCCAGAGGTTATAATTTGAATAATTTGGAAAAAACTCCACATGAAATTCATTCAAACTGGTGAGACTTCTTTGGACCTATATTAACTAAAGGATTTAAGACAAAGCAAAATGAAGTAGTTGTAGACTGGAGAATCTAATGTTGTACTTCAATGTTTGTAAACATGTCAATCGATAGTCATAATATTAGGGATATTATTAGGAACAATTGGAAATTACTGAGGGAAATAGTGACCTGACCAGTGTATTAGGGGACTGTCCTTCTTTTGTATTTAGGAAAAATTTTAGTATTAAGCAATTATTACAGAATGACAGCACAAAAATGTTACTACCAGTTACTAAGAAAAGTTTAGTTACTTTTAAATACAACACATGTACCATCTGTAGGTTTATATACAAACGGCCATATATTTCATTAACACAAATTCAATGCACTATCAAGGACCCAGGCAGGTTTAACTGTTGTTCAAAAGGTGTTGTTTATGTTGCAATGTGCTCTGGCTGTCCCAGCCTCTATACTGGTATGACCACTAGTAGTTTTGGAAAAAGAATAAAAGAGCATATTTACGCTATTAAAACGGAAGACAGTAACAACAGCCTGTAAAGACATTCAGTTAAATGTACTAATTATAAAAAAAATTATTTGCTGTTTTAGAGCAAGTTTTGATGGATATGAGAAGTGGTAATTATAAAAACTCAGTAGACAAAATGGAAACAGAATGGCAAATTAGATTGTGAGCCGATCAATTGCCTGGGATGAATGCAACCATCAACATCAAGTGTTTTCTTATTGATTGTGTTTAGCTATTCAGTAAAGGGTTAATTTGGGATTTTCATTTTAAATTGAATCTTCACAGTGATTGGTTGATTTTGAATTTGAATATATATTTAAAAGTTGTATTTTAACATATGTATTTCTGCTGAAGTCGCTTTACTTGATGAAAGTGGCTATTAAAATTTGCTACACTAAAGTGTTAAGAGTTTTTGCAGCCTGTTACCCTGAGCACACAGGAGTGTTTTCTTTATTTTATTTTATTTTATTTGTGTTTCGTGCTGCCACTTTTTGGGATTTATTTCCAGTTTTTAGTTATCAGTGAAAGAGAGTCCAGTAGAGTCATCTAAACCTTTTCTGTCTTTCAACATTATCAGTTATATTTAATAAGTATTACAAAATTAAATGTGTTCTCACCAAGCCTATTACACCTCTTTCTTCAGCTATCCATTTAGTGTAGTAAATGTCTCAGTATTGTCTTTTCAGAACAGTATTTATTTAATCTATTTTTATCTGCTTATCTCACATTTCTGCAGTTACCACTACAGTTCTATGCTTGTAATGATGTAACTCCTCTTAATATCCATAGCTTTTGGTCAGTGTTCTTAAAACCACTGACTGTCAAAGTAGCCTTTAAACCATATACGTCTTGCTGCATCCATATACAAATGGCACTCACAATGGAATATACCATTATCTTCCAGGCTACTGTGCCATTGTGTTTCAGTCAAAAAGGTCACCCAGACTCCTAAATCCTCTTTCATATCCCTGCTTTCTCGATTCAGTGGTACTGATTGAGGCTTACTGCCCTTTCACCGCCAAATTCCTCATGAGACATGAAACCTTGAAAACAGTTCAATATTCCTGCCAACTTCACAAATTGATAGCTAAAGTCAACCTAGTTACTTTCGACTTGTGTCAGATAATTTTCTTCCTTTATCCCTGAGAAACCAACCTATCTTTCCTCCTTATTTACCAGTTTACCCAGGTAGAAAATACACACCAAAGGGCCTTCCATACTCTTCCAGGATGCGAGCACTCTCAGTTTTACACATACATGTCCAAAACTCTGTAGGATTTATCAGCACTTGTCTGAATCCTTGCAGCCTATGAAAATAAATGTATCTAGGTAGTAAGCTATGCTGTCTGTTCTCAACTCCTGAGCTATCACCCAGTGTAAAAAGTACCACATTTTCCAAATACTGCCCAGACTGCTAGCACAATTTAGTCATGTAATAACAAGCCCCAAACTTCATGCCAAACAGAGCATTTATTATTTATACAGACTGGTCATAAGCAAAAGGATAGCCTCATTATCTGTTTTAGTCATGTGTGCCCTTTTGCCCTTTTCCTGCATTTCGATATCCACCTCATTAAAAGACATGCATAAAGCTGATTCTTCTCCTTCCGTAATGAAGTTGCTGGTTAACCTTCTGTCTATCTATGTTAAATAATGGATTAGACTGCATTCCCAAGCTTTTTTTTAGTACTAAATGCATCATTTGATCCTATATTTTTTCCTGCTCAACGGTTGCATGAAATACCACACTACCCTAACTTCCTGCAGATGATGCTGGCTAAACTATCTCTTTCAGAGTTTTATTTGGAACTTCTAACTCCTTGGTACATTCTGTGGTACTACTGATTCATAAACTCCCAAATTAAGGCTTTTCTGGAGGTGTTACTAACTTGTTCAAAATTTACACCAGTGTCCCCAGAGGCACAGTCAGGTCTCCTCCCCCCCAGTGCCATGGGCCCAGGATAAGAACCAGTAGAAGTTTAACATTTAAATGTACATCAACATGACAGCTCCTCCCACATATAGCCTTATACATCACAAATTACTTTCCTTCATTTAAACCAAATCCAAGAGTACCACACATTTATTTATTTATTTATTTATATTTGTTGACCTGGAGTGTGAATTACTTACAGAATAACTTGTTTTTTGTCATTTGCTTTTGCAGCCTTCATACACAGCATTTTATTTATTAATTAATTCATGCACTCATTTATCTTTCATTTTATTTTCCTGTTTATTTACACTCCTGTGCCCAAATGGCCAATTTAGTCAAGTTCTTTTGCAGACATCCCCTGTCTGTAACCAATATGATGTTACCTGCAAACAGAGTATAGAACACCTCAGATGAAAAAAGTAGATCTGAAAGCTACAACCTAAATAAGTATGAGCCTAGGACAAAACCTTGCAGAACACCCAGACTCTAACCTGGAGTTCCACCTGTTCAATTACTATTCAATATCTGCAATGTCTTAGATTGTAAAATGGACAGGTACCCATCTTATCAAGTTAACATTAACTCACTCCAGCCTATAATTCCTTTTTTGTATACTTTCAGTCATGTCCATACTTCCTTATGTTATCCAGAACTTTTTTGGTTCTGGATACTTTAAGTGACTTATCAGCTAATAACAGGCAGTATTAGAAAGTGCAAGGAGCTATTAACAAAATGACAATAAGATTGTTAGTCTAGGATGTCTTGCAGTGGACAAATTAATCTTTGTTTCCCACATATTTATATTTTTATATTTATGTTCATATTTACATAACTGAAAGGTACACTTTCTTCAGGTGTATGATGTGAAACACCAATGTGAGAGACAGGACGATTCACTGTCAATGCTGGTTTATATCACACTATACTGGAAATATTGCTAGTTGTTAGTAATTATGAAAATAAGCAATATTTCCATATGTACTTTAAAAAACAAGTGACTTATAAACTGTTGCATTACATTAGGTGAAACCTTAGATTTTGTTGAAGAAAAGTGTTTTGATGTTGGTGGGGTGCCTTCTGTGTGAAATCTGTATGTCCTCTCTGTGATCACATGGGTTTCCTCATGTGCTCTGGTTTCCTCCTACATTCCAAAGACATGCAGTAGGTGGATTGAACACTCTAAATTGGCCATAGGTGAGAGTGTGTGTGCGAGTGAGTGGTGTGAATGAATTACCGAGGCAGGCCTAGCCATCTGGCGGTGTAAACCTTGGCTCAAGATGATTGTCACTGCGGAAGTGACACCCCGATCCCATGTGCAAAATGAGAAAAGGGATTGAGGATGAATGAATGGACTGGCACTGTAAGTCGCACATCTTATGTGATATCCAGTATTATTTTTATTGCTAATTATACAATGAAACATATTTTTTTCAATTTCTGTAAATATCTCAATAAACATGCATTACAGAAGAATCTGTTGCAGTCATGTGAAGGCTTAAATCTGGTTAACAAAAATGTTCTAACAATATGTGTCTAGGTTGTATAGTTTTCAATATTTGAAAACTTGTTTGTGAAAGTTTAGAAAAATATAATTTGGGGTTTGTGTGCATTATAATATATTGTATTTATGGAAAACACTATAAATGCACTGACTATTATCACTTTAAATAATACTTCTTACTGATAACATTGCTATTTGTACAGTTTTAAAACCTTTTATTGTACACAAAATATTTATTTATCTTAAGCTTTAAGTGTATTTTTCAGAAAACACTCTGAAATGCAAGATGAGTATATACTGCTAGAGGTGTGACACTCTATACCACGTAGGCGTAAATGATGCCTGGTTGTCCTAATTTATAGGTCATTGTTTTGTGGATGACACTATCAAAGGCTGAAATGAGGTCTATAGAAGTTACATCACAGCACACTTTTTGTGTATATCTGTTATATTATAGAACATCGTGTTATAAGTAGTTTAGGATCTATTTGTCAACATACACCTGTAGGTATATGATTTCAAGTCCATACCATTCCAATTCTGACAATACTTGATCCAAAATAAGCTTCTCCGTTTTTTTTCCAAAACAAGAAAATAAACTTGCCCTATTCCCTTTTCTATTAAAGATGGGTTTAACAGGTGTATGTCTCCAATGCTGATAATGTCCTCATACTTTTTTTATGGAAGCATGAGGTTTTGCTGGGCAAACCAAGCCTACAACCATTATAAAGTGCTGGACTTTATTTATTTTGCCAGAGCAAAAGGTGATTCTTATAGCATTCCCCTGGGATTCATAAAGAATCCCACTGTAAAAGTTGCGACCAAAAAGAGCTGCTTCTTTGATCATGTAAAATATAATTCAGTGGCATTTTAGCTACAATGAGGAAAGACCTCGGTATCCCCTAATCTGCATGTTTCTGTATCTTGTGGTGTTACAACTGGCCTGATTCTGAATTAGAATGGGCTGCCACCAGCCTTAGCAGCCTATGCTAGGGTTTTCCACTGGTGAGCCCAGTCTAAATCTGGCCCTTTGAATTGTTTATGCTATTTTATATAATGTTTAGGTGTTTAGATACAAAATAATTTTATGCAATTATTAAAGGAATCTTTGGAAATATTTTTGTCGTAAAATCTCAGGACATTGGTAATTTTTCATGTTTTTTGTAGGGCACAAATGACAAAATAGAGACTGCCCTGCACAAACAGGGACAGGTGGTAACCCTATAATCATAGCACTAAGTTGTACTTTCTGTGTTATTACCCATTATCTTGGAAACATTTGCATGTTTACGTTTCCTGTAAATGACAAATTAGTTCCAGTTATCAAAGTGTTTCTCGCCTATTGGTATGGAAATGATGGTCATAGCAGTGAACATATATCTTGACTTATGTGAAGAGCATAGATATTTTGAGTTTCGCTGCTATAGGTAGACAACAGTTAAGATAAAGCAAAAATTGACTTCTGTTTTCTTCTGTCAGTCATCAGAACATTTGTTGCATTACATTGACAGTCTTTGGCTGAGATAAGTCAATTTGTAGGAGGGCAGAAGGCCATGTCAATAACATTAGCTCTGGCTACAGAGTCAATAAAAGTCTATGAAAGTGTGGCACTAGTATTTCACTCTTGAGAATAAGCTATTAGTCACAGCTGACATACTTCTCACACCTCATCTAGAACCATGTGAGGCACCCTGTGTTCTAAACTTATAGTTTCAAAAAACATAACCAGCTCTGTTACTCTTTTAAACCAAGTATTCATATATTCCTTAAAATTCCAGGGATATGACCATTGGCTAGCTTCCAAAGCTTCAAGGCTCTGATGGATAATTTTCAGAACTCATTTGTCTGAAGCAATCTGTTGCCAAAGAGAGAAATGGAGAGTCAGACTTTCTGGAAAAAGAAAAGGGGGCCAGGGTAGCAGGGGGTCACACACAAGGTCTTTTGAATAGTCATTCAGATGTGTTGTACTGTTCTTCGTTTTAGAAAGTTTGAAACTTCTTTTTGGAACCCCCTTACCATTTCTTCTTAAGCATCTGTTTATCTGTATTTAGTTGAGAAAGTGCATCTTGTTTTTTTTGTTTGATTTTTTTACCAAAATAGATAGAAAATCCCTTAGCAAATTTGGAAAAGGAGAACTGAAAAAATCTTAAAGGTTCCCTGGATCGGTTTACCCCTTTCATCACATTTTTGATCACCTCTACAGCACAGCAGCCAAACACTAAGTCTCTATCCAAGGCAGAATATGAAATCTCATTTTTATCAATAGGGAGGTTCTGAGAATGCAGTCATGCAAACCTCCTCAAAACAGTATCAGTGGCTATAGTCCCAGAAGTGGCAGTCATGCACACACTAAATAATAAGTAGTGACCTGTGCAATAGAAGAAATTAAGTTATTTAAAGCAAATTTTTCCTCAGAAGAAGAAACTGCAGATAAAACATTTCTCATACTTTCACAATTAGCCAGAATAAATTTTAACATATGAGACAGACAATTTAAAATTCTAAAAATCAAGGTTGCAGAAGTATACACTTTCTTCTTATACCTGTAAATAATTTTCTCATCCTAACCAGAAAGAATAGGATTGAAATTAAGTGCTTAGCAGCAGTGGGATCAACTAAAGCTATACCTTTTGGGTCAGGTTTGGGAATTGTGTATAAATTTTTTTAGGAGTAGCTGGCTGGCTATCAGGAAAATTGCAAGTAGTAACTCACACATCCTCTAAACTAGGCAGAACAGGAGGAATGGGTGTAGGTTCTAGAAAATCCTTCTGTAACAACTCATAGTGTTTTCTGCGGGACTGAGAAACCTCAGTGTTCCCCAACTGAAAACATTCTCACATTCTTAGCCTCAGAGAAAATGAAATCCTGACAGGGAGAATCAGAAACTGAGCTCTTCTCCAAATCTGAATCAGGAATCTGAGGAAAACCGCCCTATATCCATCTCTTCATCTTCCTGTTCAGATTTAGAATCTTGAATCTCTTCAGGAAAAGAGGATTCATTCTTTTTATCACAAAATACTTCACAAGAATGATCATTAGCCTGAATTAAACCATGAGCCACACCCAGTAAACTACTCCCTGCCCAAAGAAAATTGAGGAGAGTTATATACATGCTCAGCTTTTCTTTCTTTTTGACAGAAAAGATGGGGCCAACCTTGTTACTAAAGCAGGAGCAGCTTTCCTAGGGAGGGGCACAGCATTTGGACACAACAGGGAAACCTTGCCTGTTTCTTCTCCCATGACCGACAAAAGTGGCTCTGCCTTGACCATTGAGGGAACCCCAACAGCCACAGAGCATGTGGCTAACAGTCCATAGTGGCTGTAGGTGCTATACCAGAGGGATCCAGGGTAAAAGATGAGTGGTATAAGGTACGACAAATAGCTACAGCAGAGTCATCCACCTGTGGCTGAGGCAAATTGCTAACCTTCTGAGATGGGAAAGGATGTTTGCTTAATTTTTCTTTTTGTGACTGGAAAAAGGACTGATTGCAGGACCAGTAGTCTGTTCCATGGTCAAGACAAAAATGGTTCATCTTTCCTGGTGAAGACAAGCAGCAATTGCTGGTAAAAACTCCCAGTCCATAAAAGTTACTTTTTTGACAGAAAGGCACAGTAAAAACATTTTGAAATACTATGCCAACCCTACAAAAGTACAATAAACACAATTTCTACAGAATTTTTTTTTATCATTTACATTATACCACTTTTAAACTGACAGAAAATGAGTGTTCCATTTAAAAGTAAGCTACAGTCTTGAGAAAGTCCATTGAAACATAACACTCCTATCTTTAAAAGAACTTTCCTAATGAAGAAAGTAATAAAACATCAACAAAATTAAGAAAATAAAACTTGTTTCCCCCAAAGGAAACTGGGAAAGCACAAGCCAACCATCAATCCACGAAAGCCTCTGAGGAGCATACTATTGGATGGTAGTAAAGCTCTGGATAAATTTTAAAAGATAGCCATTAATAAAACTGAAATAGAAGCCAAACGTCCTTCAAAAAGATAGACTGATACTTTGCCAGTGACAGAAAAATAAGAAATCACAATACTCTAACTGTAAGCCACTGGAGACATAGACCCACATTAAATGATACTCTCACCACTGCACACTCTGTGTCACCATAAAATGACATAAAAAATTTGAAAACCTTGACTGTAAAATGAAGGCTTACAACTCTGCAGTCCCCATAAATCCATTCTGTGATATAGCAAGTTAGACAATAATAATAATAATAATAATAATAATAATAATATTAAGGGATACTGCAGAAATGTTCACAATATGATGGAATTTTTTGTCTAACTTTGGGTGCATTTCTCCTTTAAATGGAATGTTTGATCTTAAAGTGTGTGAGATCAAGTGATCAGTAAACTAGACAGTAAGGGGTATTATAAAGAATGTATTCAAAAAATGGACATTATTCTTTAGCAAAGTGGTGATTAAAAATAAAACTTGACATATGGGTCACAACAAGTGAAAAAATGTTTTATGTAGCAGGCAGGAGTTGAAAGTACTAAAACAGTCACAAAGTTTTACTAGCAGATTCCATCCAAGATGGCGAGTGAACAGCAGTTCCTGATAGATACACCTCACTTTGCTCTGATAGGAAAGATTCTTCTGATTTTGGTGGTAATGTTTCTCAAGCTTTATGTGAGAAATAATACTTGTGGTCTGCTGAGATTCACATTTGTCATTATTTTCTGGACTTTTTCTGTATGGTATGATGACTATTGCTTAGTATGAAAAATTCAAGAAACTCTCATACTGAAGATATTTGTAATGCATGGGACTTTGGAAGACATACCTTCTGAGATTTTTTGAACTAAAAAGTGCTGCCTTTATTCATTTTCCAAGATTTGCATTGCATTTTGGTTAAATGAATTTCACACTTCTTGACAGATGTAGAGTGATGAAGCAAACAGCCACAGTTAAATACCTACATTAGTCTCACCAGAGTGAACAATTTACTCTATACCAGCATGCATCTGAAACATACCAAGAGTAATGCGATGGAAATTGATGGCAGTAAGTTTCAGTCTGCCACTGATAACTTTCAGGACAACCTGAATAAACCCAAAGGGACTTTGCATAGAGAGGTTAGAAGAGACAATACCTGAAAGGAGCTCTAAGGCCACTTCAGAAGATGACACTATGTGGAGCTCTTTAGTAACCTTTAACCTACCACAGATAGCCTTGAAACCCCCCTAAAGCAAAACTAAGAGACAATCCTAGGGTAATAAAGAGGCTAGCAGTGCCTTTAGTCTCCAGCTGTTTATACACAAGAAATGCATAAACATTAGAAGCTGACTAGAAAAGAGGGACGTTTCCAAATCACCCCTTAACACATCCATTCAAAAGAAATCAGAGACCTATCCGTATGGAAGATGCAGCTATTGCCTGTACATGAGCAACAATCACCATTTTATAAATAAGTGATTCCAGGATATCCTATTCTTCCTCATGTAGCAACTACATCCTGAAACTAACAGTGTGCCAAGAGCATAACAGAAAATCTTCACGGTTGCCTGAATGATTCTCCCCACCACAGAACGCTTGCCTTGAGCCAGGGTGAAAGCCTCAGGGAAGAGAATTAATAGGTGTGTCTAATCAGATGGAGGCTTAATTTTGGGCATGAATTGAGGGCAAAAAACAAATACAGAATAAATACAGGTTAAGTTGCTCATTTGACAAAGTCAAGGGCTTGGATTTGGCTTAAAGAATTTAGTTCTGATTTTATCAGCATGAATTCTATTGTGTATTTTACCTATTTATTTACCCCATACATGACACCTGCAAATCACAAAATATATCTTAATAAAGTCACTCTTTTAACTTAAACACTATCTTTCTAGGTTATTTAATTCCTCTTCCACAAACCGGCACACCTACATCTCTATAGTTGCACAGCACTCATTTGACTTTACTAGTGCAAACTCCCCTCAGTCAAATTTTGCCTCTCACACTAGAGGCAACACTATACATAATCTTGTTCTCACCACCTCAGCCTGTAGGTGTCTTGCCAGTTATCATACCCTATCTGGTCAAATGAAACCACTCCACTCTTTTATTTACCATAAGGTCCCAGTGCTGGTCAATGACCAAAACCATCTTTAGAAACTTCTCCAAGACCAATTTCCTTCTGTTACTAATGACTTGGGATAGTTCAACAGTCCCATGCCCTTCAAAGACCCTATAGGAAATACTGATGGAAATACCCAAACTTTATGTCTCATCTCAAGCTCTTGCACTGAGGTTCATGTTCCTATTCATTGCAAATACAATGACAAGTTTAGAAACAAATCTATCGGGAGGAACTCAGCTATAAAAAGCTGTACAGTAAAAGGAAAAAGCTCATAGTCCTAAAGAACAGAACAAAAACGTAAGACGTTATAATTAGCCTCAAAAGAATTAACAAAGATCTCAGGAGCAAGACCGATCCTACAAAGTTAATTATAAACTAAAAGCTGCTACACCAAAAAGGGATAACTACAAGTCACTCATTAGTTATCCAAAGAGTCTTACAAATAAGTTCAGTTCAATGCTGTGCATGTTCTCTAACGGCATTACCTACTCAGACCCTGAGGATATAGCTGGGTTGGGGTGCAGGGAGGGGCCGCCCCAGGCACAAGGTGTTAGGGGATGTGACCAAGAGCACTGAGAATGGACATTATTTAGTTATCTGATCTTCATGTCAATGTGAGGGCATTATGAAGATGATATGGTGCTTCAGGGAGACGCACTAGATAGGAGAATGGACATTTTTTTCTTTGTTTCTCTCATCAACATGAGGGTGTTAGAAAGATGAAGATCACCACCCAGATCAGAGAAGGAACCTTTTTATCTTCTCAACTTAGTGCTGAGCAGTGCCAGCTTGAAAAGAGGCATCACGTGCCAAATGAACCAGCTATGGACCTGGATACAGTTAATATCCTTATAGATAAATTAGTCTGCAACTTCTCCCCTCTGTCACATCCAAACTTTCCAGTACAAAGTATCCAGCCTATATTCCCCCCACCAGGAATCATCTCTGAACAGATACTAAAACTAGTATCCAGGACAAAAGCATCATCTCTATGCTTCCAGATAATATTCTGGGCTGTTTTCCGGTCAGTATGAAATACCCCTATAAGACCTTTATCTTAGGCTATTCAATCACAACCTTTCCATTGGATATATACCAGAAGCCTGGACATCAGATGCAGTAGTGTCCATCTACAAGGAATTCTCCACCACTAACTCTGCTAACTATAGATGTATTGGCCACACCAGCATAATCATATACAAGGTGATGGAAATGTCATCAATTACCCAATAAACAACAGCATAAGGAAGCTACAATCCCTAGACCTCAACCAATTTAATTTTGTAAAAGACAGATCCTGCCTATCAAATTTAGCTGACTTCTTTGAAAATGCCATGATAAAACTATTACATAAAGGTAATTCTATGCACACAGCTTACTTTGATTTAGCTAAGGCTTTTAACACTATACCTCCATCTGGCATCATTTTGAAGAAGTCGTAACAATAAATGATGAAAGGTATAAATAAATTATAGCTAAAGTGGTTCCTCAAAGACATGTTCAGTTATTCATTTTGGTTTTCTTTGACACTCACATTACAAGATTAGTGTTTTTAGTTTGGTATTAGTCAGCATAAATACATCTTCAGGTCTCCCCTGAAAAGAGGCCACAGGTCTATTGGAACTAACCCAGTCAACAATAAATAAATGAATAAATAAGTGCAGTTTAAGGGTAGTCACACTTTTCCTTGTATTTACTAAATATAATGTAATATTTGCTGATTTTGGCCTGCACTAAACTTGCATTTCAAAACATGTTTTGGTACTAAGCAAATTTACAGTTATGAGCCGAAATAGTTAAGTTATGTGTATATACCACAGTGCTTTACAATGATAAATGTTTGTAGATATTTTCTGTAAACCTTCTTTGAGGTCGAGGTATTTTTTTTTTACTTGGTCTTTCATCCACTGATCATTTTGTTTACTTTTTATGAATTTGTTTTGTGTGTTTTTGTTCTGGATTACAATCTTGTGATCATGTGTTCATGACATCATTATAAGACCGCCATATAAAAGCAATCTAAGCCCTGTTCAGCTGTGATATGTGGATCAGCTCACTAAAGCAGTTTGTTGTATACTAAACTTGCGTAGAAGAGACCATTATTTTAGATTTGAAAGTAAGCTGTCTTGGTGATCTGCATATATTCTGGAATGCAAACTGATACGTAAGTAGTCAATGAATATATTGAACCTTCTTTATATTCCATGTTTTCTGCAGAACTATCAGGGGTGTATATGAGTCTATTTTGCAATTATGCTCAACAGCTGGGTGTTCATAGCTTGTGGAGAGATGCAGGAGGAAATGTGCTGTTTCAGAATGCATCAATTAGACTGGTTTAGTGGCTATCTCACATTTAGGCTGAAATGCCCTCCAATAGCAAATATCAAGGGTGAAAGAGGATGTTGCTGTAACTTTTCTGAAATGTTTGTGTTCATATAATCTCTTTATATTCGTAAAATATAAGTGATGTATGGCAGCAATCCCTGTGGAAAGCATAATGAACACAATATTGCAAAATGTACTGGTATGACAATGTGCTAGCTATCGTTTACATGCTATAACTATATGATGGGAGAACATTAAATGTTTTAATAAAATGACAGTGTATTAATGCTTTACTCTACTCTAGAAACTTCCATACTACTGTCATGAGTACAGCAGCACAGAGGGCATACCAGGGTAACACAGCCAAAGCAACCTGTAATTTAAAATGACTCTGAATTTATTACAGCATGATATTTAAGAAGGAAGCTCAGGTCCAGCGACTGGGAATGTAGCAATGTTGCACTGTAGCACCCTCTGCAGGTATTATAGTAGAAGAGCACCATAGAAAGCACTACTTGTTCTTAACCAAACTAGTACAAATCAATAAACATTACAGTGAATATCTGAAGCAAGGCAGTTGGGGTTTATAGTGTACTGTATTGATATTTGTTAAAAACTGTTTTATGTCTCAAAATGTATAATTTCTCTGATATTTTCTGTAAAAATGGAAAATGTGCCAAAAGGAGCAAACTTCACTTCCTGAGATAAACATCTGTCATCTACCTCTAGTGAAATAGATGGCTGTCCTTATCCAAGTAACTGCCATTTTCACAAATGTTTTTGAAATTGCATGTTATGCATTTTTTGGAGACTTCTCTATTTTAAGATCATGGCCTACTGAACAGAATCTCCTGGAAAAAATAAGCCAATATATATATATATATATATATATATATATATATATATATATATATATATATATATATATCCAATAGCCACAGCTGCATGTTCATTAGATTGAGCAGGCATTTTACTGTTGGGGATTGAGAAGGATGAGATACTTTAATGTGTATGAAAACAAGGAGACGCTGTGGCCCAAAGGTCTGCTCCAAAACCAAATCCAGACAAATTAGAAGACAAATTGGAGTCGGACCACCACAATAAATGGATGAAACAAAATATTACTTTATTCGGACAAGCGCTTTCGCGTGTATAAGACACGCTTCTTCAGATCCTTTACACAAACAGTTTGGCTAACAATGCTTATATATTCTTAATAAGTAACAGCTCTCTAATAGAGAGTAATTAAGCAATCTATCTGTAAACCAAACATCTACTCCCAACAATTAACCAATGTTAAAACAGTTAAAAACAATTAAAAACCACAAGCAAAAAACCAACAGGCAAAAAAGCAGATTCAGAGTCAATATATTATAAAACTGTTGATTCTGCTTCGACAAATCTAATCTAAAAACACTTAAAAATGTGTGAAAAATGTGAAGATATATATAAATAAGTAAACATAATGAACGCTTCTTAAAAATTTTCTGAAACCTGTCCTAAATGCTGTAAAAGTCTCATCATTAATCAAAAAGGTAAGGGAGAAACACTAAAAACATCTCCATCTATGTATGAACTAGGAGTGCAGAACAGATCTGTTCCAACATCAAGATGGCATCAGTGGGATCTTAAGCCATAGCCTCCCAAGCAATATCATATCAAGCTGATCAAAACCGGATGACTGTGTAAAGTAAACGTACGTAAAAATGAAAACATAAATATGTAGAAAACGTTAAAAACGAAACTTTAGTATATGCAGTAATGATCTTGTTCTCGTGTCATGACTACTCACTTTCTATCCGGTGAATCAAGTTTTCAACACTGGTATAAATTTATTTTTAAGTCATGAGAACGAAATATCTTAACCCACATAGGGCGTCAACAGGTGCCTTATATATGTATCATACAAAGATCAACGGAGAAAGGTAAAAACCAATGAATATTAATAAAAACTGACTTGCTGTCATGTAGAGTAGCAAAGCTCATGAACAAATAAGTGTCTACGTAAAAGTCATGTATAAGCAAATGTAGACTTGTGGAAACTTCCTATCAAAATAATAAAGAACAGATCCCAACAAATCATGTCGTGTTCTTGCATATGACAAATATTGGAACACATATTGGCTGGGAAACAATTCGTCTAACTGCTGACTAAAACTCATAAAGCTGATGACATATGTGGGTTGGTGATATTGAAAAATGGAACGCAAGTAGGTATGCGTAGAAGCAATATGCGAGGGAAATGCATGAAAGAAGATCATGATCCAGGCGGAACGGCCTGGAATATCTTCATAAGTAATGAAGTCATAAACATCTGGAGATGCATGATGTGCATTTAGCAAACTGAGGATAAATAAATGAAACCTCCTAGTGTATGCAAATGTGTATTTGGAGCCTGTCTTCAATAGAGACTAGTATATGGAAAAGGCATGTATATGTGATGATGTCGAATCTGGTTATTCAAATCTAACCTAAGTGATAATGAACCATAGTCATCATCCAAACAACTGATATGTAATATACTCTCTAAATCTATCTAAGGTGACTACAGACATCATTGTCAAACTTGCTGATGGGTCGCTGTTCGTATAAGCTCAAAAAAATCAAAAAATCTATCCATATGCACATCAAAGCGCCAGGAATGGCTGAGTTGCGAGTATAAAGCCTGAACGAGTCATGAAGAAGTTGTTCAAACTATGCTGTGAAGTATATACTGTGCTTGAAGCAGTATAACATGAGGCAGAGTATAAATGTGAATATA